>NW_024067151.1:0-122320 GCF_015039405.1 Cantharellus anzutake
ACTCCACACATGGTGACAGGCAATTCACCATAGTTGTGTACATGTGCAGGAGTCCAGCTTTGGCTAGGGAATGGCGCTGGGAGTGGAGAACACTGAGTTGTGCAGCCGAATTGGGAGGTTTCAGGATTTGTGAAGGGGGGTGTTGGGGTTGGTAATGAGTTGCTATTCACCCTGGCCTGCTTGGATGGTGAGAGAGGCTCGACAGTGACCCATGAGGAAGCTTTGCACTTGGTAGAAGGGGGGCGTCCTCGTTGTGGCAGATTAACTGGCATGGTATTCTCATTTTCCATATTCACGGTTAGCTGGTAAGGAGTTTCAGTGTTGAGGACACATTGAAATACGAGAGGAATTCCTTTCCAGTAAATATCTAGCGCAATTTCAGGATCAAAGGGTAAATACAAACAAACAAACAGTCCTCGAATTATGCCAATTCCTTCATGTCATCATCTCGGAAAAATGTTGGGTAGGACCCTTTTCTTACAATTCAGTAGACCAGACATTCAGTAATGTTATGGAAATGGGAATTTCCCATTTTAGACTCTTATGGGTTCTGTATCACATGATTTGTATGGTAATTAAGTTTAACCAATCAATAATTAACCAAAAACCCGCTGTGCTAACATCTGTTACACCACATGTCAAACCATCTGTGAAACCACCTGTAAACCATTATGTCCAGCCCCCTTCCCTATTCCTGCGCCAGAACGGACGAAAATGGGCGCTTCCGGCCCCATTTTTGTAACAAATAATCCCCCAAGTGAAACCAGCCTCTATTCCAATAGAGGCTGGTAACCTGCCTAAACCTTCATACGTGATGCGTGCATCTATCAACGCATTCAGCCTCTGATGTCACCATTTGATATGGTACAGACAGACCTTTGTTCACAGGTTGTGACTCGATACACTACTTATTGCAATAGTTGGCATATTCGGTGAGCGCAAAATTTGTCGTTTACAGCCATGCCTGGCCCATGCAATGCCCTCGCTCTCCTTCCACAATGCTCTAGGATACTACATGCAGGCTCCCTCATCGTTTCCCACTGCCATCGCATCTCTGGTGGCAACTCCCTTGACTGCAGGTGCTTGTCTTTGAAAACTGTTCATGCAACCCCGCATCTCATAACACCCCTTGCCTTCCACCCAACTGCCCCCCGGATATTTCTTAGGAAGTTTCCCTTCTGTATTTAACTAGAGACAACCAGAGATGTTCAGTGCGTCGCTGGTGTATCGTGGTTAAAGCAACCCCTTCAGCACACCGATTCCCCCCTTCAACACACTGTCTGTGTGAAACAACCCTCGCTCTAGACGTTTAAATATATCCTGCACAAGGGAAGAGTCTCTTCGCAGACCTCCCTGCACTGCTGGTGCTATGCAGTCGTTCCCCTGCACATTACGAAGGCGGGCCTTACCTCGATCCTGCATAATACCCTCAACAACCATACACATTTTGTGGCACCTCATTGACGTCCTTGAGCTTAATGGTTCATCGCATTCCGCATCCACGCCCAGCCTGCTGCCTGCCCATACGCTGACACCGCCTGTAGCCGGGCATTCCAAAAATAGAGATAAAAGTAACGGAATAACCGCTTGCTCTAATGCTAAAGCTCAGTCTCAAGCTAATGCACGAGAACTGAAATATTACCTAATGCTAAAGCTATAAGGTAATATACAATGAGTTACAATGTATAAGAAATCAGAGTAAAAGAATATTGTAACTAACCTCAGTCTCAAGCTAATGCGCGAGAACTGAGGGAAAAAGGAAACTAATCCAAATGAATGAATATAGTTTGTGGACTTCGCAGATAAGTCCGAAGTGACTAAAATAGATAAGAAGAAAAAGGTGTTGTGACCAAGTAGTCACGCTACCGTGGGAATGTGGCTGTATGGAAACTCGTCCGGCCTCCCATAGCACATGGTTCCTCCAACAAAAAGCCCTGTACATCGTTCTTTCCATAGAACGAGTGTAAACAATCTCAGCCAGTGGCGGTCCTGCATTCCGTTTTGCATGCCTACCCCTATCCGATTTGTATTGTGGCTTGTATCCACATTGCTTGTCTGAGTATCACGCAACCCCTCCGTCGGTGCTGATCGATCCAAAACGACGTGAGCAGTGGTACATCCCATTGCCGGTGAGGCTTCCTTGAACTGCCTCGTTTCATGTCCGTTCCTGTTAGTATGTGTTGCAGCTACATGCACGTGAATATACAGCTGATTGCATCATCCCCCCACCCCACCAAACCGATTTCCGAAATGAACTGCGCAATTGGACTGCACCTTTAAGTCATTCTGTGCCACTGAACTGTACCCGGTAGCTTTCCCCAGCAGTTAGACCTCATGCCTAGACATAAAGCTAGAATCCCTCCTCTCACCACTTCGCCTCTTAAGAAGCCCTGACCATCTAATGCCCCAAAACCTAAATATGCCGAATATCTTGATCCACTGCCTGTGCTGTACCCTGAATCCTTGTCGTCAAAGAGAAAACAGAGTAAACATGCTTCAGCCACTGGACAGTCTGTCCTTGAGCTGTCCTGGAGGGTTGAAATAGCGACTCCTAGTGGGACGGTGCTCACACAACGCTGGGGGCTGGGGATCGAATCTAGTTATGGTTGGCAGGTGCCTAATCACTATGATCATGTGGGAAACGTGCTGGTAGAAATGGGTGGTGCCCCTTCACCCACTCCAACCTTCAGTCCAAAAGAAGAGTCCTCAATGTGGGAGGCATCCCCTTGTCAGAGCACACCTGCCTGACCCGCCTCCACCCGGACCCACCTCACCCGGTACCCCTTCTCCCACCCTGCACCCTTCCTTCATATCCCTTCCCCCTCTATCCCTCTCCCATTTCTATTTCTATTCCTATTTCTATTTCTATTCCACATGGATGACCTTTCCCTTATATCTATGTATTATTGACCCTCCCGCAACGTGCACATGACATGCCTAGCACCGGACGACCCTGGACGGCTCTAGGGCGCAACCTAGTGCGCGCACGTGCAGCATACGCCCTCGGGATCCCCCACAGGGACACCTGGGTGACCGTGGCTGTATGCAGGGTGACGTGGCGGACCTCATGTGACCCAAGCCGCATGTATATAAACACACCTGGGGTGGGAACCGAAGAAGTAACCTTCTTCTCAACATTCCCACTTCAGTCTAAGTGGCCAGGGATCGCTGTCCTGCATCGGGCCTGCCAGTATGCATGCCCGATCTACCCCCCGTGAGGTCCTCAGCACCGGACGCTACGCCTGGACCGCCTTGACTCCGGATGCATCCCTGACAGCAGAAGAAGGTTTCAACTACGCTTCCTCTACCTCCTCCCCTGCCATGGTGTCAGAAGAACAGTATGACAACCTGTTGGCCTGGTTTGAAGAACTACAGGCCATTGTCGAAAGTCATGCCCTGAACCGGGCCACACCTGCACCCGCCCCCATACCCGCTCCTGCCCCCCCACCTGCACCAACACCTGCGCCTAGACCCAAGGGCCCCAAGGTTGCCCCTCCTACCCCCTTCTCGGGAGCCAGCGAGGATCTCGACTGCTTCAAAGCTGAATGTGGTATCTACTTCCACGTCCGCGCGGCTGAGTTCCCCAGCGCCCTCTCGCAGATCCTCTTCGTGCTCTCCTATATGAAGGGAGGGACCACAGGAGCGTGGGCCACACAACGCACCATCACATTGCTGACGGCCGGCTTGCCCGCACTCACCATGGACGAGTTCAACACAGAACTCGATGCCATGTTCCAGGATCTGAACCGGGAAGCCACAGCCTGGCAGAAACTGGCAAACATCCGACAAGGGAGTGACTCCGTGGATAAGGTCATCCAGGAGTTTGAGATACTGGGACCCACCTCACGGTTGGGTGACGTTGGGCTAGTTGACCGCTTCGAGCAAGCAATCAACACCCAGCTCCGTGAGAGCATTTACCGCCTCCGCCCCATGCCCACCACCTGGGCTGAATGGAAATGCGAGGCCACCCTCCTAGATAACCAATGGCGACGTTTCCAGGCAACGCAGCCCTGCACGCCCCTGTCCAGACCCCCACTCCCACTGGGACGACCCCTACCAACTACAACCCCCTCTCAGGGCACACCCGCCTGACCTGGTTCCACCCGGGCCCACCTGGGCCCACCTCACCCGCTCACCCGCTCACCTGCTCACCCGCTCCCCGCTACCCATCCTTCCTCCCTCTTCCCTCTTTTCTCTTCCTCCTTTATTTCACTCTCCCTTTCTGTTTATTCTTTCTATTTACACGGACCACCTTCCCTTGTATCATTGTACTGTTGACCCGTCCGGCTCGGACACCCCGGGCAACCTCCCGCTACGCCCAGCATGCGCGGATGCCCTCGGGATCCCCTGCGGGGATACCCGGATGGCTGCGGCCCTCTCCGCAGATGACGTGGCACCCGTCACGTGACCCAAGCCGCATGTACATAAATGTACCTGAAGTGGGAACTGAAGAAGTAACCTTCTTCTCACGTTTTCCACTTCAGGTAAGTAGTGTAGTTCTTCCTTTTAATAACAATTCACGTTTTCCACTTCAGTCTAAGTGGCCAGGGACTATAGTCCCAGATCGGGCCCATCAGTATGCGCACCCGCTTCGTCCCCCGAGAGGGTCCCTCTGCCGGGCGCTACAGCCGGGCCCCCTCCACCCCGGACGCGTCCCTGACAGCAGAAGAAGGTTTCAACCTCGTCTCCCCCGCCTCCCCTATCTCCCCTGCCTCCCCAGCCATGGTGTCAGAAGAGCAGTATGAGGAGCTGCTAGCTCGCTTCCAAGAGCTCCAAGCCATTCTGAAGAACCAGGCCCGCAACCATCCCCCACCCCCACCTGCTCCAGCACCCGCTCCCGCGCCAGCCCCTGCACCCGCTCCCGCGCCCAGACCCAAACCACCCAAGGTCGCCCCCCCCACTCCCTTCTCAGGAGCCAGCGAGGACCTGGACCGCTTCAAGGCCGAGTGCGGGATTTACTTCCACGTTCGCGCGGCTGAATTCCCCACCGCCCTCTCCCAAATTCTTTTCGTGCTGTCCTACATGAAAGGAGGACCTGCAGGGGCATGGGCAACGCAACGCACGATCACGTTGCTGACGGCCGGATCCCCCTCCCTCACCATGGACAAGTTCAACACTGAACTCGACGCCATGTTCCAGGACCCGAACCGGGAGGCCACGGCCAGACAGAAGCTGGCAGCCATCCGACAGGGGAGCGACTCTGTGGACAAGGTCATCCAAGAGTTCGAGATACTGGGGCCCGCCTCGAGGCTGGGCGATGTGGGACTGGTTGACCGTTTCGAGCAGGCCATTAACTCCCGCCTCCGGGAGAGCATATACCGGCTCCGCCCCATGCCCACTACTTGGGCAGAGTGGAAACGCGAGGCCACCCTCCTAGACAACCAGTGGCGACGCTTCCAAGCCACCCAACCGCGTGTGTTTCCACCTAAACCCCCGCTCCCGTTAACCTGACCCCTGCCGACCGTGACCCCACCTCACGCACGACCCACACCCACGCCCCCTCGACTTGCACCCGCTCCTCCACCTCCTACCCCAGCAGCCTGCCCCACAACGGGAGTGGGCCCACAGCCAATGGATCTCGACCGCTCGAGAACTGACCAGAGGCGGTGCTACAACTGTAACACCCCGGGGCACATCCAGCGAGACTGCCCACACCCCAAGGTCCACCGGGCATGACGCCTCCACCCTGAAGACCTTCGGGCGCTGATGGAAGGGCTGAAAAGGCAGTTGACTGAAGGACCAGAGGCAGAGGAAGCAGAGCCGGAAACAGAGACTCAGGGGGATTTTCAGGAAGGCGACCGGTGAGGGATGCGTCCCGGCCGCCCGTAGAGGATAGCTCGTGTAAATACCGCAGTGTGCATAAGGCAGCGCCAATGCCAAAACTTCAC
The DNA here is from genome assembly GCF_015039405.1 of Cantharellus anzutake. Taxonomy (NCBI): domain Eukaryota; kingdom Fungi; phylum Basidiomycota; class Agaricomycetes; order Cantharellales; family Hydnaceae; genus Cantharellus; species Cantharellus anzutake. Next base: position 5,889 of record NW_024067151.1, read on the forward strand.
CAAGTTATCGCAAAGAAAAAGAGGAAAACCGCATCCTCAACCCGTGAGAGTAGAAGGACCACAGAGGGAATGCCCGAAGTGGCAGTATCCCCGCCCGCTATCTACGTTCTTTCCAAGCAATCCCCCCGGTCCCTTAACCTCACGGTCAAACTGACCACCCTAACCTCACTTGCGTCAGTGTCTGTATCGGCCCTCCTGGACTCAGGAGCCACCGGGAACTTCGTGAGCCCCGAGTTCGTCCGGAAGCACAAGCTTGAGACAACCCCACTCCCGCAACCTATCCCCGTCCGTAACGTCGACGGGACCCCGAACGAGAATGGAGCCATAACTGAGGAGCTGGAAGCCCTCCTGACGTTCGGGCGGCACACAGAGCGAGCCCGCTTCGCGGTCGCAAACCTCGGGCGGCAATCCCTCATCATTGGTCACTCGTGGCTGCTACACCACAACCCAGAGGTGGACTGGGCACAGCAGAAGGTCGTCATGTCTCGCTGCCCGTCCTCCTGCAGACAGCCACAAGCACGAGAGGACCAAGACCCTGCCCTAGAGCCGGGGGACGGGATCTACGCTGCAATCATCCCCCCAGGCTGGGGACACGACCTAAGAGCCACCACGACCCCCTCTCAGTGGATGGCCCAGGAGGCCCGCGACCCGGGCGCAGAACCCGCGTCGTTTGAGACGCTAGTGCCAGAGCACTACCAAGACTTCCGGGACGTGTTCTCGAAGGAAGCTTTCGACCAGCTTCCCCCCCGGAAGCCCTGGGACCACGCCATAGACCTGGCACCAGACGCCAAGCTGCCCAGGGGAAAGACCTTCCCCCTCTCGCGGCCGGAACAGAAAGAGCTGGACGAGTTCCTGCGCGAGAACTTGCAGAACGGGCGCATACGACCATCCAAGTCCCCAATGGGGGCACCAGTCTTCTTTGTCAAAAAGAAAGACGGGTCACTACGCCTAGTACAGGACTACCGGAAGCTGAACGAGATTACCGTAAAGAACTCGTACCCACTCCCGCTGATCTCAGACGTCCTCACCCGCCTCCGGAGCGCTAAGTACTTCTCCGCCCTGGACCTACGCTGGGGGTTCAACAACGTCCGGATCAAGGATGGAGACGAGTGGAAGGCAGCGTTCGCAACCAACCGAGGGTTGTTCGAGCCCATGGTAATGTTCTTCGGGCTGTGTAACTCCCCTGCGACCTTCCAAACGATGATGAACAATATCCTCAGGGACTTCATCGACCGGGAGGTCGTCATTTGCTACATGGATGATATCCTCATCTTCACGGCTACCCTAGAGGAGCACCGGAAGGTCGTCCGGGAGGTCCTGGAAACGCTACGGAAGAGGAGGCTATTCCTGAAGCCGGAGAAGTGCAAATTCGAGCGGACCCGGATCGAGTACCTCGGCCTCGTCATCTCGGAGGGTAGCGTTGCGATGGACCCCGTAAAGGTCCGTGGAGTCCTTGACTGGCCCACCCCAACCAAGGTGAAGGAGGTGCAGTCCTTCCTGGGGTTCGTAAATTTCTACCGCTGGTTCATCAAGGACTTCTCTGAAAAGGCACACCCGCTCCACAAGCTGACCCGGAAGACCCAGGCTTGGAACTGGGGCACGGACAAAGACAATGCCTTCCACGCCCTTAAGGAAGCTGTCACCACTGCCCCAGTCCTCTCCTTCCCCACTGACTCGGGCCGTTTCAGGCTCGAGTGTGACGCCTCCAACTTCGCAACCGGTGCAGTCCTCTCCCAGCTCCAACCCGATGGGGAGTTCCACCCGGTGGCGTTCATGTCCAAGAGCTTCACAGATGTGGAGTGTAACTACGAGGTGTACAACAAGGAGATGCTCGCGATCGTCCGGGCTCTCGAAGAGTGGCGACACTTCCTAGAAGGTGCAGAGGAGAAAGTCGAGGTCTATACCGACCACCATAACCTGGGGTACTTCCGGATGGCCCAGAGGCTGAATCGACGCCAGGCTAGGTGGTCCCTCTTCCTCTCTCGCTTCCACTTTACCCTTGTCCACCGTCCCGGGAAGCTCATGGGAAAACCGGACGCACTCTCCCGTCGTGCTGACCACCCGAAAGGGAAGGACGACAACGAAGGGCTAACCCTCCTCCAACCAGCCTGGTTTGAGGCTCGTGCAACAGAGGGAATCTCGGTAGAAGGAGAGGAGGTAGGAATTCTAGAGCGGATACGCAAAGCAAAGGACCACGACGAGAAGGTGGTAAAGGCAATGTGAGAGCTGGGAGAAGGGACGCTAAGGTCGGACGAATGGGAGAGGCAGGGTGAACTAGTTCTGTACCGGGGGAGGGTGTACGTCCCTAAAGACCCCCAACTCCGCCATGATCTTGTGCGGCTACACCACGATGCGCGGGCGACGGGACACCCAGGGTGATGGAAAACCCTGGAACTTGTCTCCCGCGACTACTGGTGGCCCCGGATGGCAGAGTATGTCGGGCGGTACGTACGCGGGTGCGACACCTGCAACCGCGTCAAATCTTTCCCCTCACGAAAAGTTGGGAAGCTCACCCCAAACAAGGTCCCCACCCGCCGCTGGCAAGTGATCTCAGTAGATATGGTGGGAGAGCTCCCAGAGTCCAAAGGCTATAATGCCATCTTGGTGGTAGTAGACCGCCTATCCAAGCGTATCCACGCGGTCCCCACCGTGACGACCGTAGACTCGGAGGGTATTGCACGGCTCTTTCTAGAGCACGTCTGGAGGCACCACGGGCTCCCAGAGGAGATCCTCAGCGACAGAGGGAGCGCCTTCATCTCCCGCTTCTCGAAAGAGCTCGCGGACCTTCTAGGCGTCAAACTGACCCCTTCGACGCCCTACCACCCCCAGACGGACGGACAGACTGAGCGGGTCAACCAAGAGATCGAAGCTTATCTCCGGGTGTTCGTCAACCACCGACAAGACGACTGGGCCAATTGGCTCCCGCTGGCGGAATTCTCCTACAACAACCGCATCCACTCATCCACCCACCGAACCCCTTTCGAACTTGACACCGGCCAACACCCCAGGATGGGGACAGAGCCCACACGCACGTCCGAGGTGGAAGCTGCTGACGCGTTCTCATCGAGAATGATGAAAATGCAAGAGGAGGCGAAGGCCGCACTGGAACATGCAGCGGACGAGATGGCCCGTTACTACGACCGAGACTGCAAAACAGCCCCAAAGTACCAAGAAGGCGACCGAGTCTGGCTCAGTGCGCAAAACTACACAACTGACCGCCCAACCAAAAAGTTGGACCACAAATGGCTCGGCCCCTTCAAAATCGTCAAAGTCGTCTCCCCTGCTGCCGTCAAACTCCAACTTACCGCACGCCAGAAAGGAATCCACCCGGTTGTATCCGTAACGAACATCAGACCACACCGCCTGGACGATATCCCAGAACGACCCACTGACCCCCGCCCAGGTCCGGAACTTGTAGACGGAGAAGAAGAGTACGAGGTGGAGAAGGTATTGGACTCTAAGTGGCTACGCCGGAAACTCTGGTATCTGGTAAAGTTCGTTGGTTGGCCAAGCTCAGAGAACCAATGGCTCCAACGGGACCACTTAGCCCATGCCCCCGACCGGATCGAGGAATTCCACAGGACGCACCCCCAAGCCCCAGGGAGAGAAAGAGAGAACCATCTGGCCGCTTCGAGGCGAAGCGGCTTAAGGAGGGGGTGATGTCAGGGCACACCCACCTGACCCGGTTCCACCCGGGCCCACCTGGGCCCACCTCACCCGCTCACCCGCTCACCCGCTCCCCGCTACCCATCCTTCCTCCCTCTTCCCCTTTCCTCCCTCTTCCCTCTTTTCTCTTCCTCCTTTATTTCACTCTCCCTTTCTGTTTATTCTTTCTATTTACACGGACCACCTTCCCTTGTATCATTGTACTGTTGACCCGTCCGGCTCGGACACCCCGGGTGACCTCCCGCTACGCCCAGCATGTGCGGACGCCCTCGGGATCCCCCGCGGGGATACCCAGATGGCTGTGGCCCTCTCCGCAGATGACGTGGCACCCGTCACGTGACCCAAGCCGCATGTACATAAATGTACCTGAAGTGGGAACTGAAGAAGTAACCTTCTTCTCACGTTTTCCACTTCAGGTAAGTAGTGTAGTTCTTCCTTTTAATAACAATTCACGTTTTCCACTTCAGTCTAAGTGGCCAGGGACTATAGTCCCAGATCGGGCCCGTCAGTACGCGGGCCCGCTTCGTCCCCCGAGAGGGTCCCTCTGCCGGGCGCTACAACCGGGCCCCCTCCACCCCGGACGCGTCCCTGACACCCCCTCTCATGCACGCCCCACGCCCGCACCCGTACCCCTACCCCTGACTCCTACAGCCCACCCCGCGAGTGGAGCGGGCCCGCAGCAAATGGACCTTGATCGCTCAAGAATTGACCAGAGGAGGAATGGGCTGTGTTACAACTGTAATGCCCCAGGGCACGTTGCCTGGGAGTGCCAGCACCCCAAGGTCCTGTCAGAGTCCGCGCGTCAGTTCGCGCGTAAGAATCTCCCTGGGAAACTAGTCGTTGTAAAAGCTGGGGGGCCAACCCAGCTGGCGATAAGGCCTTATATACATGAGTTCCGCAACTCATAAGAGCGTGGCTACACTGGGAACACATGGTAGCCGATAGAGAAGCAACATGAAATAGGAGAATAGATCATGCGGATAAGGGGGCGATAACGGGTGAGGGATGATGCGATAGCGGAAATAGCGCATTGAATACAGCCTGCGTTCTAACTACGGCAAATCACACGCAGATATCGACTTACGGGTACTCAACCTATCCGGATAGAGGTCCGGGCTGGCCGGATAACCGTCCGTGCCCTGACAGGTCCGTCAAGTACGACACCTCCACCCTGAAGACCTCCGGGCGCTGATGGAAGGACTGAGGAGCCAGTTGATGGGAGAACCAGAGACAGAGCAGAGAGGGCCAGAGGAGGGTCCCCAAGAGGATTTTCAGGAGGGCGACCGGTGAGGGATGCGTCCCAGCCGCCCGTAGCGGACAACTCATGTAGATACTGCAGCGCATGTAAGCCAACACCAATGCAGAAATTCCACCGAGTTATCACAAAGAAAAAGAGGAAAAACGCATCCTCAGCCCATGAAAGCAAGAGAGACTCAAGGGTAGCACCCGAAGTAGCAGTATCCCCACCCGCTATCTACGTCCTCTCGAAGCAGTCCCCCAGGTCACTCAACCTTACTGTGAAGCTGACCACCCTGACCTCCCTCGCCTCTGTGTCCGTGTCCGCCCTCCTAGACTCCGGGGCCACCAGGAACTTCGTGAGCCCTGAGTTCATTCAGAAACACAAGCTCAAGACGACCCCGCTCCCACAGCCCATCCCCATCCATAACGTCGACGGGACCCCGAATGAGAATGGAGCTATAACTGAGGAGCTAGAAGCCCTCCTAACATTTGGGAGACACACAGAGTGGGCCCATTTTGCTGTTGTGAACCTAGGATGACAATCCCTCATCATAGGGCACTTGTGGCTACTCCATCACAACCCGGAAGTGGACTGGGTGCGACAGAGGGTTGTCATGTCCCGCTGCCCATCGTCCTGCCAGTCACCACGGGTGCCGGACAACCAGGACCCTCTGATAGAACCCAGGGACAGGATCTATGCTGCGATCATCCCCTCAGGGTGGGGCCATGACTTGAGGGCAACTACAATGCCCTCCCAGCGAATGGCCCCAGAGGCTCATGAGCCAGATGCAGAGCCCGCATCGTTCAAGGAGTTAGTGCCGGGTCACTACCAAGACTTCCGGGACGTGTTCTCGAAAGAGGCTTTCAACCGACTACCCCCCCGGAAGCCTTGGGACCATGCCATAGACCTGGTGCCGGATGCCAAACTGCCCAGAGGGAAAACTTTCCCCCTCTCACGCCCTGAGCAGAAAGAACTAGACAAGTTCTTACACGAGAACCTACAGAATGGGCACATACGGCCGTCCAAGTCTCCAATGGGAGCCCCGGTCTTCTTTGTCAAAAAGAAGGATGGGTCGCTATGGCTGGTCCAAGACTACCAAAAACTGAACGAAATCACGGTAAAGAACTCATACCCCCTCCCACTCATCTCAGACGTTCTCGCCCGCCTCCGCAAGGCCAAGTACTTCTTGGCCCTAGACCTACGCTGGGGGTTCAACAACGTCCAGATCAAAGATGGTGACGAGTGGAAGGCAGCGTTCGCGACCAACTGGGGGCTATTCGAGCCCATGGTGATGTTCTTCGGCTTGTGCAACTCCCCCGCAACCTTCCAGACGATGATGAACGACATCCTCCGGGACTTCATCGACTGGGAGGTTGTCATCTGTTATATGGATGACATACTCATCTTCACTTCCACCCTAGAGGAACACCGGAAGGTCGTCTGGGAGGTCCTGGAGACGTTGCGGATGCGGAAGCTCTTCCTGAAGCCGGAGAAGTGCAAGTTCGAGCGGACCCGGATCGAGTACCTCGGTCTCGTCATTTCTGAGGGCAGCATTGCAATGGACCCGGTGAAGGTCTGCGGAGTTCTCGACTGGCCGACCCCAACCAAGGTGAAGGAGGTACAATCCTTCTTAGGGTTCGTGAACTTCTACCGTCGATTCATCAGAGATTTCTCCGAAAAGGCACGACCCCTCCACACGCTGACCCGGAAGACCAAGGCCTGGAGTTGGGGGCCGGACGAAGACAATGCCTTCCATGCCCTTAAAGAAGCCATCACCTCTGCCCCCGTCCTCTCCTTCCCCACAGATTCGGGCCGTCTCAGGCTCGAATGTGATGCCTCCAACTTCGTGACCGGCGCGGTCCTCTCCCAGCTCCAGTCGGATGGAGAGTTCCACCCAGTAGCCTTTATGTCCAAGAGCTTTATGGACGTAGAGCGGAACTACGAGGTGTACGACAAGGAAATGCTTGCGATCGTCCGGGCCCTCGAAGAATGGTGGCACTTCCTGGAGGGTGCCGAGGAGAAGGTCGAGGTTTACACTGACCACTGCAACCTGGGGTACTTCCGTACGGCCCAGAGACTTAACCAACGTCAAGCACGCTGGTCCCTCTTCCTCTCCCGCTTCTACTTCACCCTCGTCCATCGCCCAGGGAAGCTCATGGGGAAACCGGACGCGCTCTCCCGCCGTCCTGACCACTCGAAGGGAAGAGATGACAATGAGGGGCTGACACTCCTCCAACCAGCCTGGTTCGAGGCCCGTGCAATGGAGGCAGTCTCAGTAGAGGGTGAGGAGGCGGATATTCTGAAGAGGATAGGAGAAGCGAAGGATCATGATGAGCGGGTGGTGAAAGCCATGAGGGAACTAGGGGAGGGGACATTGAGGTTGGACGAGTGGGAGAGACAAGGAGAATTAGTCCTCTACCGGGGAAGGGTGTACGTTCCGAAAGACCTGCAACTCCGCCATGATCTGGTACGGCTCCACCACGACGCGTGGGCAACGGGGCACCCGGGATGATGGAAAACCCTGGAACTCGTCTCCCGCGACTACTGGTGGCCTCGGATGGCAGAGTACGTTGGGCGGTACATACGTGGTTGTGACACCTGTAACCGTGTCAAATCCTTCCCCACATGGAAAGTTGGAAAACTTACCCCAAACAAAGTCCCCACCCATCGCTGGCAGGTGATCTCAGTGGACATGGTGGGAGAGCTCCCAGACTCGAAAGGCTACAACGCCATCCTGGTCGTAGTGGACCGCCTGTCAAAACGTATCCACACGGTCCCCACTGTGACGTCTGTAGACTCGGCTGGGATTGCCCGGCTCTTCCTGGAGCACGTCTGGAGACACCATGGGCTCCCTGAAGAGATCCTCAGTGACAGGGGAAGTGCCTTCGTCTCGCGCTTCTCAAAAGAACTCGCAGATCTCCTGTCACAGCCGTGCATTCCGGCCCGTTAGCCGCCCGTCCCGATGCCGCCCGAGCCCGTTACCGCTATGCGAGCGTGAGTGCGAGCCCCAACCTCAGCCCTATCCTCCCTGAGGGCTCCCTGCTCACTCCCCCACTTGCCCCTAGGCTCCCCTACACTTGGCCGACTCCCCCACAGCCACACCGACCTCCCTGCCCCGAGTCCGCCTCTGGTACCGACCTAGCGTGACTCCGTGACATCGCCTACTCCGCTATGATACCATCGCCGCTATCGCGGCCCTACACCCCTTCGTTTATTTATCTGTTATTGTTTGTTTTGACCCTCGGTCATTGCCGGCCGCGGTGCGGCCAACCCCGCTCTTTGTTCCTATTTGCTTCCGGACCCTTCGGCCTTCGGCCCGGGTCCGCTTCTATTCATTCTATCTTCACATATATATCCTGTATACTACATTATAGTACCTCAGCTCTAATATTGACTTGACCACGACCCCAAGCCCTGACCCCAACAAGGCAGCCCCAGTAAGTTCGAAATGAGGGCCAAGAGACAACTAGGGGGCACAGCACTCCCTTTAGAGTTGCTGAGGCCAAATGCCCTACCCTCGGGCCTTGTCTGAGGCATCGCGGCCATTGCGGCCAATAGCGGCCCGCATCGGCGACCTTCGGTGCCGACCCCGGACCAGTGTCTAACATCTCCTGGGAGTCAAGCTAACCCCTTCCACACCCTACCACCCCCAGATGGACAGACAAACAGAGCGGGTCAACCAAGAGATCAAAGCCTATCTCCGGGTATTCATCAACCACTGCCAAGACAACTGGGCAGATTGGCTCCCGCTAGCAGAGTTCGCTTACAACAACCGAGTCCACTCCTCCACCCGCTGGACTCCCTTTGAACTTGACACTGGACAGCACCCCAGGATGGGGACAGAGCCCACACACACGTCCGAGGTGGAAGCTGCTACACCTTCTCATCTAGGATGATGAAGATGCAAGAGGAGGCGAAAGCAGCACTGGAACATGCAGCGGACGAGATGGCCCGCTACTATGACCGAGGTCGCGAAGCAGCCCCTAAGTACCAAGAAGGTGACCGGGTCTGGCTCAGCACCCAGAACTACATGACAGACCGCCTGACCAAAAAGCTGGACCATAAATGGCTAGGCCCCTTCAAAATCGTCAAAGTCATCTCCCTGGCTGCTGTCAAGCTCCAGCTCACCACCCGACAGAAGGGGATACACCCAGTCGTGTCCGTGACGAACGTAAGGCCCCACCACCCGGACGAAATTTCAGAACGACCCCCTGACCCCCACCCAGGCCCAGAACTCGTAGATGGAGAGGAGGAATATGAGGTGGAGAAAATATTAAACTCTAAGTGGTTATGCCGGAAACTCTGGTATCTGGTAAAGTTCTCTGGCTGGCCAAACTCCGAAAACGAGTGGCTCCCCTGAGACCGGCTGACACACGCTCCTGACCGAATTGAAGAGTTCCACCAGGCACACCCCCAAGCCCCAGGGAGAGAAAGGGAAAACCCCCTGGCCGCTTCGAGGCGAAGCGGCTTAAGGAGGGTGATGTCAGAGCACACCTGCCTGACCCGCCTCCACCCGGACCCACCTCACCCGGTACCCCTTCTCCCACCCTGCACCCTTCCTTCATATCCCTTCCCCCTCTATCCCTCTCCCATTTCTAGTTCTATTCCACATGGACGACCTTTCCCTTATATCTATGTATTATTGACCCGCCCGTGACGTGCACACGACATGCCTAGCCCCGGACGACCCCAGACGGCTCTAGGGTGCAACCTAGTGCGCGCGTGTGCAGCATACGCCCTCGGGATCCCCCACAGGGACACCTGGGTGACCGTGGCTGTATTCGGGGTGACGTGGCGGACCTCATGTGACCCAAGCCGCATGTATATAAACACACCTGGGGTGGGAACCGAAGAAGTAACCTTCTTCTCAACATTCCCACTTCAGTCTAAGTGGCCAGGGATCGCTGTCCTGCATCGGGCCTGCCAGTACGCACGCCCGATCTACCCCCCGTGAGGTCCTCAGCACCGGACGCTATGCCCGGACTGCCTCGACTCCGGATGCGTCCCTGACACCCCTCAGGGTTGGGGGGGAAATATCGTGGATGCCGCTCCTAACCTGGATACCCCATCACCTACCATACCATCGCCCTCCCGAAAACGAGCCAAGAGGGCAGTGTGAAATCCACAAAAGAATGCCACATGGCTCCATTGGCACCAGGATGTAATATATAAGGCAGTGGAAATATATTTGGATCTGGAGGCAGGCAGAACGCATGCCCCTTGCCGCCCCTGATGAAACGTCGTTTGAACAGAATGGACAACTGCATACACTTGCGATGGCCCTGTGCTCTCGTTGCAACACGCCTCTCCGGTTTCATTCTGTAATGACGATTGCATTCACGAGTATGTTTGCATCTTGACCTCGTTCACCATGTCCCATTGACCTCGGTGTAGATGCTGTGCGGCGTACATTCGAATATTGCAAGTGTCCATCCAATACCCTCCCACTTGGGATCATTCAGTGTGGCTACTTCCCTGGGTCACCAGTAATGCCTCAAATCGCCTTCCATTTCGACATTCTTTTGCTATTCTCAGCTTTAAATGTGAACTCCTCTACACCAATTACCTCCTTTCATACCACCCTGTTTACGATATTGCAGGAGAATGGCTATGAATTCTCCGCCAAGGTAATACCTAGTCATCATTTAGGTGGAGTTGACATGCACACAGTCTCCTATTCATATAGGATCCCTTTCTAGGTTCGCTCAGTGAAGCAATAACATGGTTTAAATCCCTATGCGACTTGACAGAGGTTGAAACGGAGAGAGAGTTCCTTCTGCCCACGGACCCTGTGGAGTCCGATGCACCGCTATCTATTTCCACACCCCACGAGCTTACCCGTCACCTACCTGCACATAACGGGGACCCCATGATCACCACATCTGAGAGCATGATATCCGGTGATGATGACATACCGCCCTCCACAGAAACGACAACTGACTCTGCATCATTGACCCTTGCTCGATCAAGGCTGTTTCGAAACCCCTCGCACAACAGGGCTAGCCCATACCTCTGTGCAAGATGCCCGCAATGTTTCAGAGGCTTAACATGGGGTGGTCCTGTCAACGAGTTCGTCCCACGCACCTCTGCTTCAAGAACGGGCCTTGTACTAATTCTGACCCCAGGAATCCTGATGTCATTGTTGCTATGGATGGTAATATGCAACACAAGCAATATATGTTTGTTGGCGGAGAGATGATTCTTCCCTGGAACGAAACCTGCAGTTTCCTGACCCGTGCCGAAGTCGGTGAAGCTGCCCGCCATGTCTTTGAGGTGTGAGATGCATCTCGAAGCTCTTCGGGATCTTGTCCTTCATCTCTTGTGCTGGATGGCGCTATTGAGGAGTGCGAAGAATCGCACTGAGCCACGAAGCATGGAAGATGGTCAGCATCGAAAACCGATACCTTCCGTTCGAAGGGTCTGATGGCTACCGTCTACTGCCATGATATCCCCCTCTTTCTTTGTGATGTGGACACCCCAGGCGAGCAGCAGCACTTTTCTGTTGCCATGCTCATCACACTCAGCTGCCAGCTGCCCTCAAACGCCACCATCGGATTAATGTATGATGTTGGGTGCATTCTTGATTGATCAATCGCTAAGGTATAACTTTACACTACCTGCAATACAACAGCTGATGTTTGAATAAAGTATAATCTTATCCCCAACATAGCTCCTAGATTGAGTATCGCCATTTCGGTCTTTCATGCGTATGCACATCAGTTCTGTTGCCAAATCGCATTCCACCCATGGAAACGAAGTGGATTTGGAAAGTCAAATGGGGAGGGAAACGAGCGACTGTGGTCCTCAATCGTAGACATGATAGCGCCTGAACATATGATGAGCATGAGTCCGACAGTGCCTAACTGTCAGAGTCCGCACATCTATTCGCAGCGTAAGAGTATCCCCAGGAAACTAGTCGATATCAAAGCTGGGGGGCTAGCCCAGCTGGCATAGTAGCCTTATGTACATGAGTTCTGCTAACTCACGAGAGCGCAGTTACATTGGAAAGATGGTAACTAATAGAAACACGACATCAAATAGGAAGATAGAAGATGCGGGAAATGAGGGAATATCGGGTAAGGGGTGACGCGATAGCGAATATAGCGCAATGAGTTATATCTGCGTTCTAACTACATAATTATCTCACGCAATCTCGGCTAACAATTACCTCATTGATATCGCTTAGAGTAAAGGGGGGCCGGATAACCGGGCGTCCCCTGACACTAACGCTGTTTGCACGTCAGTGAGACCTGATAAATGTCGTTGCATAACTATAGCCAGCAAAGCGGATAACAACTATCGACAGCAAAATCAAGCTGATTGCCTCCCAGGGCCGAGATCGTCTGGCTTCAGCATCGAGGAAAAGTTCTGGAACGAGAACCCTCGTCCTCAATCCCTTCCTCCAATTACAATGATCATCGATGCCATTCGTTCACCCAGCCAATCTGTTCAAGAACAAATGCCAAAAAAGATTTGGAAGGAAATTATGGAGCTGCATTTGCCTCGAGAAACTGAAAGAGTAAGAATGACCCCAAGTTCCCCTATGCTCAATGCTGTTGATGTCCCGTTAGATAGCGAACGACGGCCAAACGAGGTATTATAAACATATCTCAATCTTCTGTGATGCATTGCCAACGGTCAATTGCCTGCAGTGGATACATGGGACAATAATCGATACCTATATCGAGATGTTGAAAGATTGTCATATCCATCCCCAGCCATCGACTTCTGGTCCCTCCGATCCCTCCGGTCTAACTCCGCTCCTTCCTCACTAACCTCGGAGCTCCTGCATTCCACAATCCTCTCAGTACCCCTCGATGGTCACCACCCCCTCATTACCTACGCCTCCCTAAGTACGGAGCCCCGAAGACTTTCGGACAGCTGCGACGTCCGCTAGCACACTCCCGCCTCCACTGGGCAATACACTCGCCTGCCCTGCAGAGCCCACCTTCGGGCCTATCCCTCCTTTCCGTTTCTCGGTTATCGCCTGCCTTTCCGCTAACCCCGTGACCCGACTCGTCGGTAATATTCAGTCGGCTAATGTTTAAACCCCGTTAGCTCCGCTCCGTTCGGCTCCGCCAATTGCGGACCCATCTTCGCTGTAACCATATATATATATCCCACTTGTACATAGGTTACACTCCAGTAATAAAATCAACTAGAGTTACCCCCCTTCGGTTCTGATTGCCAGTCAGTAAGTTAGGGCACGGACGTGTCACTAGGCACAGCGCTCTTGGCATAAGTCGCTGAGGCCAAAGCCCTCCGCTACGGAGACTCTCCCTCGTCTCGAATCTGGTCTCTGACAAAGATCTTACTGACGAAAACCTGCGGGATGTGCTCAGGACCACTCGACCCCATGTGATCATGTTTCCTACCCAGTGTGAAGGAATGAGACATCATTTGGCAGTTTGCCTATTAGACGTATGCCGGAGCGCCCTAGTCAACACTGTTACTGACCAAGTCCTTAGCGAGAAACGAAAAACATGTGAACCGATCTTTTTGAAGTAACCTCCTGGACGATCCCATGCTACTCACAGAAGCGGTCTCACTGGCTCCTTGGCGTTGTGAACTTCGAAAAACGAGAGCTCCGCTATCTGGATAGCATACCTCTCCCTGAAACCTTCGACATAAGTCATCATGGCCCACAGTGGGTTTTCGCAGTGCATCATCTATCGTAGTCCACACTGCAGTGTTGGAAATCCTCTTTCCTCAGATACTTGGGCAACTGGTTGATGCCATCTGGTCGTTCGTTCACCCTACCCGTGTATTCAATTGGTCTAATTGGGGATCCAGAGTAGTCACCATAGGTGTCCCATCCTTCAACATTCTGAGCATGATATAATGAAAAACCCTAGAAAGAAACTTGCCAGTGGAACGGACACGACTGTGGTTTTTGGACTATGGCTGACATTCAGGCCATGCATATCGGGCTCAATGCTGCTCCCAACGGTACAAATGTCAATCACTTTCGAAACAGGGTGAGGCACCAGATCCTTTCCCTTCCCATTTCAAATCCACGCTGGCAGCCCATGTGGAAAACCTCGGATGCAAGTCTCCTTCATGAACTATGGTCGCAAGCTGCTATGGTGGCCTCAAGATTTCCTGTTGATTATGCCCAACTTGGGATTGACCATACTGATGCGCCATTAGTGATGGACGGTGAACAAGATCAGATAGATTTGTCTGACTAGTCGAGATCCTGTATGCTTGGTTCTGAATTCAAGTTTACCAACAAGATATTTAACATAGCAATCTGGTGAATCGCCCCTTCCTTTATCTCAACATTAAGGAGCTTTCCATCAGTGTCGGAGTATAAGCCACTCTTTGCCACTCCTTTGTCCCCAACTCATCCGTAGTCCTTCCCCATGCCCGAGACGCCTCTCGTCTTATTCGCCTCACTCAAACAATGTACTCCCACTGCGAGGAATGGAAGATCACTCGCCAAGGTCACAAAATAATGCATTTGTGTCCTGGGTCACATCTGACACCCGTTGAGAAAGCCTACCAGCCCGATAAATTCATTAGAAATAATATATTTATGGCAATCCAGTGTTAAGATGAAAGAAAGAAAGGTATCATGGACGAAACTGTCACGACCAACAAATCCCGGGGCTCCGTCAGCGGCGAACCAATGCCGATAGGCGAATCCGCCAACCCGAAACCCATCCTAACCAGCCCTGTTATGGAAATGGGAATTTCCCATTTTAGACTCTTATGGGTTCTGTATCATGTGATTTATATAGTAATACAGTTTATCCAATAAATACTCAACAAAAACCCACTGCCACACTACCTGTTCAACAACATGTTAAACCATCTGTGAAACAACCTGTAAACCCTTATGTCCAACCCCCTTCCCTATTCCTGCGCCAGAACGGACGAAAATGGGCGCTTCCGGCCCCATTTTTGTAACAAGCCCCCAATCCCATGTCTGGCCCCCTGCCTTATTGTGTGAGACTTGGCCAATAATCAGAACCTAGACCCTGCCAGTATTCCAACCTTACCTCCAGTTCCTGAGCCCTTGGCACTCCCGGCATTCAGTCCCTCCAGTTCCTATGCCTGCCTTGTCTCCATCTGAACCACACTCATTGCTTCCTGCTATGTGGTCACAGTCATGCCCCGCTTCCATGCATTCTGCACCCTCTGCCCACTCCGCACCCTCTGCCCATCTCTGCCCATCTCTGCACCCTCTGGCCACTTCTGGTTGCCCTTGACACCTCTGGTCAGGTCAACACTCCCACTCCCCTCTGTACCTCTGTTGGCCTTCATGCTGTCCTTGTGTGACAGTGCTGACAGATCAACCTCTGTTCGCGGACTTGTGTCGGCACCGCACCGACCCCGCTTATTTGCAGACTTGTATCGGCGCCGTGCGCTGACCTCTGCATTCATCCTCTAGCCATTTTTGCCACTCAGCAACATAACATTCATTCCTTGCTGAGTGCCTATTATGTTCACCCCAATATTGGCATTTGATCCGTGTGCTATTGCACTTTCCTATTCATTCATTTAATCTGTCAATATTGGTACTTGATCTGCTTTGACTTTATTCATTCCTTGCTTCCCATTTCCCAGGTTCTTGTCCTTGGTTTAGTTTGACAAGTCCCCGCTCATTTCCGCTTATTTCCACACCGGACTGACCGGTCCCTCCTTTGATTTCTCTTACCTACTTATACCTTGTAAATACTTTCGGGGACCTCAGTCTGAAATCAACTAGAGTACCCCCCCTGTCTGGTCTGAGTCTCTCCTTCTGCAAAGGGGGCTTCCCCTCCTCTGAGTCCATGCTCGTGGAGTCCGCGCTCCTCCTATAGGTCTGCTCTGCTCGCAAGTCTTGTTTGAAGTCCACTGTAAGTGTCAGTCTGTAAATACAGGATCTCCCCCAAATGTCAAGCTCAGGGCACAGCACTCCACCTGAGTCGCTGAGGCCGTGATCCCACTCTGCTAACCTTGAACAGCACTTCCGGACGTGCCGCATATTTCCACCCGCATATCCGCACATGCGCTCCAACAGACCTCTGCATCACCTCCGACCTCAACTCAGACAGAAACCCAATCTGTCTTCCATCTGTCTTCGGACAGTATGTCCAACTCTGACAATATTTCGACTCCGACAATATTTCAGTCTCTGACAATAAATCCCGTCTCTGACAGAAACCCAGTGTCATAAATGCATAACTTGCCACATGTGTTGGCAGTCCACATCGATACACTCACAGGAGATCGACCCTTGCGGGCCTCTGAGTGGCCCGGTCATGGTTCATGAGAAACAAGCTGGGTCAACCTGCCTGCGCAGTCACTAGGCATGTTTTCATTAAAACTGACCCAACTCCCTCATCAATGTAAAGTGTTCCCTCGCTTGTGAATCCTGCCACTAGCACTCTACCTTCCCTGATGCACCAAACAAGCTGGGAACCCCTGTGTAGCATGTTCGACAGGTTGCGAAGGCAACACTGGACCACCAGGTGTCTTGGTGGACATTATACCGAGGTCAGTACGAAGTGCCGTGTTGGACAAATTAGTCAATGGCGTCGCCGGAACGGAACGAGCACTCAAGAGAGTTGTGTGTCTTGTCAGACTCGAGGCATCAGAGAACGTGGGAGGAGTCCACTTTCTGGACACGTCAGGGCTTTGAGTCACGATTGGAGTTGGTACAGACAATGTAGAAGGGCTATCTGGTCCGATGCCGATGGCTAGGTTGTGCGAAGAGCTACAAATGTTGAGGCAAAGGCCACCAAATTCCGCACAATGAGAGAATTGGGATCATTCTAACGACGTGAGACCAACACTGTCGGTAATCCTAGAACTGAACGGCTGAGACTGCTGCAGTGGTGCCAGGTCAAGTATAGCTGACCCAACTCCCTCATCAATGTAAGTGTTCCCTCGCTCATGAATCCTGCCACTAGCACTCTACCTTCCCCCTGGCACCAAACACGCGTGACTTGGCTACCACCCACACTGGGGATGGCACCTCAATGGCTGCTGATCTTCGTGACAGCTGTCACACGTCATCCAAAACGCCACTCAATTTCTTGCTCACCCCTTCACACTACCACTGCCAAGTGGGCAATACAGGAACTACTACTTGGTAAAAACCCTTGCCCCCTCCTTCAATTCTTTCTGCTGCAAACTCATCCGAATACTACAAATTAGTTTGAACCTGCGAATCATTTGAACCCCCCCCCCAATTCCAAATGTCGAGACCCCTTCACCTCAAAACGATGCCAGGACCTGAGTTTACTCGAGTGCAGGTCCATTTGCCACCCTGGAATAGATCGTACAAGCAGGTGTGGGCGAAATATCACGTCAACTTTATCGCTCAAAACCAAAACCATGTATCGGATCTCTTTGTGTACTGTGACAGGTTGCAGTACCGGAACAATGGAGTCGTGAAGACAGGGTATGGGGTGGTTGGCTACTCCAACCAAAATGTAGTGTTTGAGGAGAGGGGAGGGTCAGCAATGTCGATACATTCAAAGGGGAGATGATGGCCCTTCAAGTAGCGGCAGCAGAAATAGAAAAGACAATCAAGGCTATCAGTGCGGCACCCCAGCCAACCCGCATTTTCATATACTCTGACAATGTTACATTGATCGAACAAATCATCAAGC
This sequence comes from Cantharellus anzutake, assembly GCF_015039405.1. NCBI lineage: Eukaryota > Fungi > Basidiomycota > Agaricomycetes > Cantharellales > Hydnaceae > Cantharellus > Cantharellus anzutake. The sequence goes on from NW_024067151.1 coordinate 23,400, forward strand.
CCACGCCGAAAATAGGATGCCAGTACTCAAAAGAATTCCGGAAAGAGATGGGCAAGTTGCTGCAAAACCGGCTGCATATTGATATTGTGATAAGTTGGTGCCCATCCCACCAGGGCATTCAAGGAAATGACCAAGCAGATAGCCTAGCTAAGGCTGGCGCCCTTGGATATTAATGTCTTCACTGTTGAATGCACACATGTATCATAATTTTCTTTTTTCTCGTGTGTTGCACATGGATAATTATGTATCATAGTTCTCCTGTTCATTCCCATTGTGCAGCATGTATGTTTTCCAGCCCTACATTATACCCAAACTGACCCCCCTCATTTCAATGAGGTGTTCACTCACTGCACCAATATTAGTCATCCATTCAGCCACATTGTCATCATTCACATGTGTAAAATATGTATAACAGTGTTCCCTAACAAAGATTCGCCCACTCCATGAAAGAGATTTCGCATCACTGAGTCTTGTTGGCACTCATCAAAGCTTTGGCTCGAAGCTTCTGAAGCTCGTCCTCCAACTCCTTGCATCTCGATTCCAGGTTTGTATACTCATTTAAATCGACACCGCAGTGTTGGCACCTTGGGTCCTCCCCAATAGGGGGCCAACGTTCCATAGCTGAGAGTGGGTCGAACTCATCATGTGTTTGTACCATGCCTAAACGCATAAGTGAAGCTTTGATTGCCCTTGGAAACACTTGATTAGTACCTTGTCATCCAATCATATAAGGCATCTTACCGCTTCACCTTGTGGGATCTGGCTGAATGAGTGGCGGATTGGGTTCCCGTAGTTAGGGAGTCCGATACAGGGTCGATCTCTCTTATTTAATGACATGTTAGCTCAATATCTTACATATTAGAGCGATGTATAATCATCTCCTACACTCTGAGCTTTTCCCAATGATTGCGCTGTTGCTGCGTATTAGCCACCCAGCACTCATTGGCTGTGGCATACAAATGAGGACGTCCGTGACCTCGTTTCTCCTTAGCATTGGTGATTCCCACCTATGATAGACCAACTCAGTATTAAAAAGCTATTGGGATGGCAAAGTCGCACCTGAGGAATATCCATGACAGCTTGATCTGAACTTCGTCAGAGTTAATCCCACACCAATTGAGGTCACGAGCCTATTCTCGTTTCGACAACCTTTGACGTTATCTGGTCTCTTCACTGCATCCCAACAATCCAAGGGTAACTGCTGGTCATTGTAATGTAAGTACTATTCTGTTTGCCTTTCATACATGATCTAAATCCTTTGCCTTCTCTAATAATTTGTGGTCTCGACCTCATTGGACAGCATGGCAGCCACCAATCCTTGTAACTGTTAAGTACTTTCCCTGTTCACCTTGCATACATGTGTCATTCGAAACTCGTTCTGATCTTTCATTTGCTTGCAGCCTTGTCACGACGTCACCGTGACACCTGCTTAATTGACCAACCTGTCTCAGGCTCCAGTGGGTACGAATCTCATTCCCTTGTACACACCTCGTTCACGTTGCGACGAGACACAGGAATCACAATCGGGTTCGTGCTGGCGTTGTTCCGTTCAGGAGCCTTCAGTGTTTCTAGAAGGCAGAGAGTCTTAGTGGCTCGCTGCCATCATGGAGATATCGATTGATCCTAGACAGTCTGGTCACCCAGGCCATTGGACCTCTTCCACAATAGGGGTGTGATCAGTCCTTCTACTTCACTCTCCGCGTTGAAGCCTTTTCCCCTGCTTGATTGGCTTCCCAGATATTGGTCGAGCCCCATCCCAGGTCGCACGACGCTTTCTACATGGTCGATCTTGTCGCTGCCACCTTATCCCTTTCTCCATGAGGCTGGAAACCTCCAGTTGGAGGTCATTCACTTGACTATGAGCTCTGAAGCCATGGAGGCCTCGCCTATTCCCATTCCCAATGCTAATCGACTTTGCCAGGGCTGGAAAATAAATCCTCAGGGCATTTTCTATATTCGCCCACTTGGGCTGCTGTCGCATGATGGCTCGCTACACCCCAGCCGCTTTCTCTATGACCAATGGATTGTGAGAGTGGAGGAGGTGATTAGTCTTGTTGTCGATCATTCACTGGGTGGAGCAATTCAGAGATGCAAGCTAAAGTTACCGTACTCCCACCATTACTACCATGCTGTGTTTGAGGTATTTGTCCTTCCATCCGAATCTCTCATTCCCCGACCATGGCTTTGAGAAGCCATTGATTCATGCATACAAAATGAATCCGAAATCTCCCCTCCAGAATACAGCCACTTTCCTCATGGGGCATGATGGTATTTGCCGTGCTTCGTTCATCCCATGCCCCTGCCTACACCATCACCCGAGCCCATTTCTTTCCCATATCCTGATCACAAGGAAGGCTGGACTGTAGGAAAGACTTTCGGTGAGGTCTTCCTCAAGAGGCTAGACCTGTCGAAGTGGACCAAATCTATGAAGAGGGTGATAACGGATAATAATGAGAGCATTGCGGAATGCATCTGTGTGCAGCACTGGGAGCAGCATCTCATTGAAACTACATCATCAGGACCGATTGGTATAGCCGATGAGGTGGCCTCTGCATTTTCCAATGCCTGTTATCACGACCGTTTCAAACCCACTGGACCAACATATCCCCCTGGGGCAGTTCGGTTCTTTTCCCTGTGTACTCTTACCGAGGATAGAGATATCCTGCTGAGACTCGCTGGACATCCATTCTGCCTGCCAGAGGATGATGATGGGGTCTCTTCTGAACCAGAAGAGTTCTTTAGCGAGAACGACTGGGCGGAAGAAGAGGAGCCTTCTACATCACCCTCAGAAAGGTATGATTCCTCAGTTCCATCAACACCACATACCTCTCGCCTCTACTCTCGTTCTGGTTGAGGGTTTCGTCGACGAACTCAATCTCCCCTTCAACAAAGCCCTTATCCCCGTCAATGCTCAGGCGCACCAAGGAGGGGACCTCCAGGGCTGCGGTGGGATTTACGCTGTCCTTTCGAGGTGCGAGAGGATCAGGAACGTCCAGTTCATCGAGCCCAATGGTGTGCAAGTTGGGTGCCTCCCAGGTTGCCTCTAACCCAGGAAGTCTCACATCATTCCTCTCATTCCACAAACCGCCCAGGACGGCGGACTGCTGGATATGATCACTGTACGGCTGTAGAGTGTTCCTATGTGCCAGAACACCGTCACCCTCCTTCACCTCCGGCCATGGAGGGTGTCCAGGAAGCCCAAAACCCATTAGCCCATGCCTCGGTCCCCACTTCCCAATCTCGACAGGAACTCCATCCACTCCCCCCGTCATCCTCCTATGAGTTGTCGTCAAGATCGAAAGCACTTCCATGTGTGCCTGGACAGCATCACCCATCCCTCGCTATGAAAGGTGTTCAGTTCGAAGCAGCCCAAATCTCACATATGTCGGCTCCTACCTCCCAATACCAACCAGGACCCCCTCTACCCCTCCTGCCATCCTCCTTCAAGCCACCATCAAGACCGAGAGTACCACCAGATATCACACGTTTCACCTCAGTCGAACAAATTGTGGCACAGGATGGAGGGACAGCGTCTTTGCTAAAGGACGCTATGATCATTTGAGGTACGCATAGTATGTTTAGTAATGTCCTATTTGCTATTCTCATGACAATGTTGATAGGTGTGCCTCGTTCACCCATTCCGCTACTTTCCCCCGGTCCTGAGGCTGCAAGCCATGTTGAGAAATGGAGAACGGAGTTGTCTCATAAGCTCTCTACTGTTTCCTTTTCTATCGGGATACCTCCAGTCTAATACATAGAGGATGTCTAGAAGGTAGTATCAAGCGGGCGTACCATCAGATGCTGATCTGCATTGTGGCCGTGAACACTGATAAGATTTGCCCCTACAATGGAACATATGCCTCCTGGGTGAGCGCTACACCCTCAGTGAAGACAAGCATCTTGAATGCTTCTCCAAAATATCGAGAGTTCATGGACTTTTGCTGGAGACCAGTCAGCTTCGATCCACTCCACCCATACCTTGTGCTCATTGAGCTCTGCCCCCCTTTTCATTATATCAAAGTGCCACTCATTAACATCGACTTGCTTCGTGCTCCTGATGGTTTGAATTGGCTCCCAACGTCTGAGTGGAGAGAGAGACTCTTAGGCACACAGTCCATGCTGAAGCAACTCCTTCGCCTCGTTCAGAGCACTGTCTCTCATCTCTGCTGAGCAGAAATCCTTCCCTCTCACCGTGAAATCATCAGAATACTCAAGCATGAGTCGGAGCTCTATCTCAACAAGCTGCTTCAATCCCGCATGATTGCGGGATCCGAGACATATCATTGTGAAACTGTTGGCAAGATCGAGCGCCAGATTGGAGAACTACGAGGACTTCTTCACTATTGCCTTCTTGTTTCCCTCAATGTGTGTGCTGTATTGGGTGGTATGGAACTTCCGACGTGGCCAGTTCAAGAAATAGCCATTGGAACTATTTTTGACGGCTCAGACGGCACTCACTCTGAGGTTCATGACCTCACTCTCAGCGCCTCTGCCCAAGCCTTTGCCCTCACTCTAGAATGGTGGGGAATTCCCCATTGGAGCGTGGAATATGGTGAAAAGCGCTTTGCAGTTTGTCGATCATGTCCCCCTCTATTTGATCATGCAGCAGAGCATGCCCTTCAACAGGAGATACGGAACCGTGCTCAATCCAAAGACTCGAGAGGCATTGTGAAGGGGGATATTATTGTCGGGTTCAATTTTGTTGTTACAGGAACCATCACATGTTCTCGCCCTCAGCATTACGTGTTCACAGCTCCACAAGATGATTCCTCCAGTCAGCAATTTGTCATGGAGCAATGCCTGAATGCGCTCACCCCCAAGGGGAATCCTATTCCGTTCAGCGACTTCACTGTTACAATGAAGAGTGTGCTACAAGGAGTCTGGCTAGATTCAAAATACGAAGAGGGCCTTCACCGTAGAGCGACCCTGGAAGGAACAAAATGGGAAAAGATGAGAATTCCATTCACCATTGGCGCCCATACTCCACTGTTGACAGCATTTGTCAAAATACCTCCCTCATACTACCAACCTAACCATCCCCTTCCATCGTCTAATCGATCTGTACCCTTTATTGGCCTGTCTAGCGCTTTTTCGTCACCTAGGGTTGACTGTGCCACTGCTGATGTTTGGGTTGGCATATCCATATGCCTATCAGGTCCGGTACTGGAGCTACGTGATGACTTGGAAGTGGTCAAGACACGGGGTGTTCTTGCCTTTCGAGAAGTCCGTGATCCCTCCTTGAACCAGAAAGTGGAGGGCTGGGATGGCTCGATGCACACTCTGAAGTTGCTTTGCAAGACACAGGAGTGCAATGAGAGTCTCAGGCGATACCTCCAATCAAGATTTTCAGGTGCAATTCTCAGAGATATCAACATGCACAACTACACCCCAAGTGGGTATACTGGCATCTATGAGCTTGGGTACATCGGCGAGGTCTTTTCTCACCCATACGACAAAGCCACCACCAAAATCCTCCTGGATCGCGCTCCAGCGCCACTCATCCCTTGAGGCCCAGACACACTGCCAGCCGAGATAACAGAGCTGTGGATGTGGATGTACTTGCAAGATCTTTTCGAGTATAATCACTTCCCGATTATAATGGCAACAGCCAGCCAAGGATGCTTGCCGCTTAACGTCATCGAGGTGACCTTCAGGCATGAAGCGCTCGAAAGGATGTGCTTGCACAGGCCTCTTGAGCTGAACCAAGAGGAATATCTTGGACTCCTTTGTTTTTGTTTCATCCTTTGTCGCCTTCAGCGCTTCAGGCACACATTCCGTCAACGGATCTACCTTTCGGAGGGCTCTATCTACCCCAGTGTTGTCCGTTTCATTTCCAGTACTGGAAGGCAACTTTTTGAGGGCATCGAATGTTGATCGAATGAGATGGTAAGGAAGTCCAGGAACCCATCTCACGAGGAGTTTGAGTCCATTCGCTGGCAGCCAAAAACCGGGCTCTTCGCACTCAAAATGGCGGAGTTCCCACCTGCTCCTCCAAACAAGCCAACCAGGGAGGATCTATGTGGCGAACTGTAGTCGGAGTGTTGCCTAGCGTTGCACAGCGGCTGTCGTATTCGTTGTCTATGCCTCCATGTACTCCGGCGTCTTCTACCCAATTATTTCATGCAACATAGATTGTGTTCTCGTTTGGCACAGCACGAAATGATGTTGTATGATATATGTCATCTAATCCTCACATCTGGCTATTGAACGCTGTTTAAACCATTTTAATTTTTACTCAACTTGATCCTTATGTCCTTATAAATAAGTGTACTTGGCAGCATTTCATTTCAACCAAATGCCAAACATAAATTTGTAGAATACTGATTACCACTTAGGCCCAAATGTTAGGATTGGCTATTACCCTCAGGGTGCCCTGTGTGGCAGCCTGGCAATCCATTTGTCCATTACCCCATCCCTTTCTTCGCTGGCCTCTGCCTCGTCAAGAAGCTGAGCTACTGATCTAGCAACCTTCCCAACATCAGCCCCTTTATTTAGAAGAAGTTCTTCCCCAGCATCATTAATGAGCCACCAATGCAAGGAAACATCTGGCTCGTTGAGTGGTGACTGTTTGCTTTTAATTTGCTCAGCAATGACATCGACCTTAACCAGGAGTTCAACATCTTGACTCTCGAGTGCTTCCGAACGAAGGATCATGGAAGCCTTTATAGCTGCCCTCCACACCCCGTTCTGTGCACACCTAAGGAGGTGGTCATAGGTGACAGGCTCTCCATTTGTACTTGCTGTGGAGGAAGGAGATTCTGAACGTGAGCAAGAGTCATGTTCATTCTTGACAGTGAGATAGCTGACACCGTTGTTCTTCTCCCTCAATCCTGACTGCCCTTTAATTGGACTGCTTTGGGGTGTTGGGTTAATCACCTTAATCGGTGGAATAGATGCCATTCTTGGGGATCGGTCCATCGTTCCACCCTTTGGCTTTGCCAGAATATTGTCCCCATTTTGCAGCAAAGGATCAATGGGAAGAATGGTGGTACTCATGCTATTCCCGCTTTGGGGCATCGGATTAAATTGCGTGATGGCCACTGCAGGAGAGGCACTGCATCCTCCCTCTCTGGAGATGCTTCTTCTGTTTTGCGGCTTCAGATTGAAGTGAGGCATGATGTGCAATGCCCCAATCTTCAGGGCCTCGTCCTTGCTTTGTGGCATCAGATCGAAGCGAGGGGTGCTGGGTGCTGTGTAAGATTCTTCCATCATCAGGACCTCGTTCTCACTCTGCGTTGTCAGATCAAAGTGAGGGATTGTGTAAGATCCTCCAATTGTCAAGACCTCGTTCTCACTTTGAGGCAAAAAATCGAAGCGAGGGATGGTGGTCATTGTGTGGGATCCTCCAATCTTCGGGACCTCATTCTCATTGTGCGGCATAAGATCGAAGCAAGGGGTGGTCGTTGTTGTGTGAAATCTCTCAATTTCCGGCACCTCGTTCCCACCTTGCTGCATCAGATGACAGTGCGGGAGGATGGATGTGTGGGACTTGCCAGCTGTTACCGGCAAAACCAATCTGTCTGATTCATGCAGCTGCTCGCTAGGGGTCTCTGGAATGGTTGTTTCGCTTGCCTGACTAGTCCCAGCTGTCGTTTCCGGCATTGTTTTCACTACATGGTTGCTTGCGACTGGGACCTTCTGTCCAGGCTTAGCTCTCACCTGTTTAGGCTTACTTGATATCCTCTTTGACCTAGTCCTCGTCTGTTTGGGGCTTGTGTCATATCCATTCCCGGCCATCGACTTCCGGGCTCTCCGACCCCTCCGTTCTAACTCCGCTCCCCCCTCACCAACCTCGGAGCCCCCGTATTCCGCAAACCTCTCGGTACCCCTCGATGGTCACCACCCCCTCATTTCAATTTATTACCTACGCCTCCCTAAGTACGGAGCCCCGAAGACTTCCGGACAGCTCCGACGTCCGCTAGCGCACTCCCGCCTCCGCTGGGCAATACACTCGCCTGCCCTGCAGAGTCCACCTTCGGGCCTATCCCTCCTTTCCGTTTCTGGGTTAACGCCTGCCTTTCCGCTAACCCCGCGAACCGACTCGTCGGTAATATTCAGTCGGCTAATGTCTTAACCCCATTAGCTCCGCTCCGTCCGGCTCCGCCAATTGCGGAACCGTCTCCGCTGTAACCATATATATACACTACTTGTACATAGGTTACGCCCCAGCAGATAAATCAACTAGAGTTACCCCCACTAGTTTCTAAGTGCCAGTCAGTAAGTTAGGGCACGGACGTGTCACTAGGCACAGCGCTCCTGGCAGAAGTCGCTGAGGCCAAAGCCCTCCGTTACGGAGACATTCCTTCGTCTTAAATCTGGTCTCTGACAGCTTGGATGACTTGATGTCCCCTGGTCATTGGCACTAGTCGCTTCTGGCAAGTCTGCCTTGCATTTTTCTGGACGTCCTGCTCGAGTGCTGATGGCCACTGTCTTGGCCACTGCCCTGCATACCTGATCTTCGGGCAATACATAAGATCGAACCTCACCCTTTGGGTCTGGAGCCCAGTGCACTACCTCATGTTCCATATATTCCTCTGGACAACGGTACCTCAGCTCTAACCTTCAAACATTTACTGATATACCCTTACCTTCGGTCATGGTCTCAACTCTCAACCTCTGGGCTGGAATGGTGTGAGAGAGTTGCAACAAGCAATGGGCAGTTTCACATGGCGTCCAATTGGACAGCAGTGACTTATCCAAGCATGGTACTCCACGATGCCACCCAGCAAATCGAAGGCAATGCTTGAGTAAGTGTTGGAATACGAGTCACATGATGAAACTGAACCGGAATATCCGAGAATATTCTACGGGTCACTAGGTGCCTGTGTAAGCGCTGGGCATAGAAGAGCCTGGAATATTGTTGGGAAGTATAAATATGGGCGCTGGAGCGCCATGTGTATTTTTGTTATATTTCTTTCTATATTACATCTGGGTTGCGAGTGAACCGCTGAAGCGGGTTACCATATTTGGAACACCGGATTTACAACAGGTTATGAGCCCAGCCCGGGTCTAACCGGATTACTCTATTCACTTGACGTTGCCTCATCTGATCGCTACACTTACATAATATGGCAGAAACTGAGGACACAACTCCAAACTATAACTCCCTGGTGGGACAAGTGCCGAAATTGACCAAGGATAATTACTATGATTGGAAATTCGGTGTCTCCCTTGTACTCTGGAGGGCTGGCTGTTGGGACATAATTCAGAAAGGGAAAAATAAAAGCGAAGACTGGAAAATCCCAAAGAATGCCCAAAACAAGGCCGACGAAGCTCTTACCATAATTGGGCTGACCATAGACCTGTCACAATACAAGTTGATCAGCCATCGCAAAAATGGTGTCGAGGCCTGGTACAAATTGGCAGGACACTATGAAAAGAACTCCAGGGCCAATAGAATTCGATTGACGCAGGCATTTTATAACTTCAAACACGATCCCGAAAAGCCGATTGACAATTATATTAATGGGCTCGAATCGATCTGGAACCAAATGCGTGGAATCGGAATAAATGTCGGTGATTCGGATCTGGCCGATGCATTGATCATGTGCTTGAACCTGAAGTTCAATGCCATTTCGGCTTCTTTGACTTCCCATGACACTGAGCCATCTTCGGAAGCAGTGATGGGTATTCTCAGGGATGAGGCAAGGATGGGGACATATGGAGAAGAGGGTGCCCCCCCAGGAGCATTTATTGAAGGGGAAAGCAGGCTAGAGCAGAGCCGGTTTGTTGGAATTGCCAAAAGAAGGGGCATTACCGGCATAATTGCCGAGAGAATAAGGAAACCCAAAATAGAAACGAGGCCATCTTGATGATGAATTACTCTTACTAAATTGGGAACAGAAGGATCTGAACGCTGTCAGGACTGTATAGGATGGGAAAATATCGGAGGACGAGAACGTGATCGATTCCGGGTGCTTCGAATTTGTCATACAGGGCAGGTTTCTGGATCAAGAAAATTGTCAGAAGGGGTATGTGACTCAAGGGGGAATGTTGGAATACGAGTCACATGATGAAACTGAACCGGAATATCTGAGAATATTCTACGGGTCACTAGGTGCCTGCATAAGCGCTGGGCATAGAAGAGCCTGGAATATTGTTGGGAAGTATAAATATGGGCGCTGGAGCGCCATGTGTATTTTCGTTATATTTCTTTCTATATTACATCTGGGTTGTGAGTGAACCACTGAAGCAGGTTACCATATTTGGAATGCCGGATTTACAACAGTAAGAGGGGGAGAATGTTGGCACTCTTCCAGTTGTCCTGCACCTCGTCAGCTGAGCCCACTTTATCACCTAGCGTGTATGTCAGTCAGTGATCACCCAGGCTCAACCTGAAGACATACTGATTAACATCCAGAGTTGTTTAGCACACAACTTGCGGTGCTCTGTGGGCTTACCAAACTCCTTGTCGATTTCAATAGCGAAGCCATCCTCGTTTTTCATCACTGGTGTATAAAAGTCCACATTATCCTCATCTATAGCCCTCAGCTTCATGCATACATCACTGCCAGCTGGATGCCTCTCTAAGTCATCATTATTGCCATTTGAAAAATTCGAGGCAAACTCCGAAATTCAAAATTCCGCAAAATCTTTTGCATCACTGCTCACTCAAAACTCGACCGATTTTGGCGATTCGACATGCATTGGAAAGCGTCCGAGTAGCGCTTCATGATTGTTTGGATGGCGCAGCAATATGAGAAGATTTTTTCTTGCTGATTTGCACATGAATGGTGGAATAGTATCGTGATTTGAGTGCAACGTTGTGCACGCATGTCCTTTATTTAGAGCTTTCTGAACATCACAACATTAATATTAGATTATGGAGGCAATGGACATGACATTAGCACTGGGGATGAGTCTGAAGTACAGCCACCAAAATGCGCGACAAATTGGTAAATCATCTGAGTTCGGATTCTCACAACTGTACAGTTCCACCTCTCTTCTTACTCCCATCTACATGTCCACATGATCACAACAAGAGGAATGCGACAGGCAGCGGATGCGCCACCACTGAGCGAATCTGATCCCACCGCCACTCACACAGTAGTGACTGTGGCTAAGCCCATGGTGAATCAGAAACAACGTGGTAGGCGTCGAAAAGTGGCTTCAGAAATGCCACCACCTGAGATCGTCAACCCCCTTCCTGTGGGCCTGGCGGTTGAGGAACCAAGTGAGCCCCAGGTTGTTTCCTCAGTTCCTGCCCTTGTTTCCCCCATTCTCGCCCCCATTTCTCCTATTCTCGCCTCTGCCGCTGACCCTCCTGTCGTGAGGAAGACCAGAAAGTCGCGCACTAAAGCCAAGGCAATTGAGGCTGACCAAACAGAGCAGATCAGCATTCCAGAGTACACAATTGCGGTCGCGAATGCGCGAATAATTCAAGAAATGCCCAAGGCACCCAGCGGTCCTGCCACTTTGGGTGCAGTTAACCCAAAAGAAGTTATAAATGTCAAGCACGAGAACAAAAAGCTGCAAGTTGCAGCAAAAGTTTCCGCAGTCATTCCTGACTCCGACTATGCGATGATGAGTGAACTTGAAGATCTGTCTAGTGATGAATCTGAGATCACTGGTGCACTGGGTGCAGACGATGCTCCAGCGCTAGTCCAAGAGGAGGCAGTTGAAGGTGAGTGCCAACTCTCATTCCTCACCCTGCTGAGACTGGTGTCATTCGTGTTTACCTACTCCTATAGACTACATTATAGACTTCGAAGTTGAGACTGATGATGTTGTCAAACTTCTTCAACTACCCATATCTATGTCATGGTGGACATTCCAGGATCAGATTGCTGAGACAATGGGCTGCCATGAGACCCAGCTACGCTTGGGCTATAGGCTCAGCACTGCAAGAGCGGGAGAGAAGGCACACAGCCTTGAGACACCGGACGAGTATTCTGAAATGCAACAAGAAATAGTCTCGGAACGCGAGAAACGGGTGGTCCTCCAGAAAAAGGTGTCCAAGATGAAGCCTCCGAAGGCATTGAAAGTATTGATCAAGGACAGGCGAAATAAGGCTGAAAAAAAGGTGTGAGAGTAGATAGATGTTCAAGAATCTCATGCAACGCTAATGCTAACGATTTTATAAGACCATCGCAAAACCAAAAACTGCCTCAAAAACTTCTTGTGCTAAGCTCAATAATAGTGCCGATCCAGACTTGGTCGAGTCCACATTGGCAACGTATATGTGGCAACTCACAAACAAATATGGCAACTGTAATCAACATGGAGGGGAATCCTGTTTTGTCCGGCCTGATGGGACTCATCGGCACTTGACCATTGCAGAGCTCACTTTGTGGGAAATTTCCATCGTAAGTCTGATATTGGTTTGCTTGCTATGTAAAACTTATGAATACATAGGAATTGCACTGTGCAACCCTCTCAGTTCCTCCTGACTCGCTCAAACTTTCAAGTGAGAATGATACTCGTCTGCCCAAACCCAGCAAGTCTAAACAAACACCTGGTGCGACATCTGGTTATCCTCCACCACCAATTCCAGGTGCCATGTGGCCATATCCCACAGGATTTGCGCCGTTCAATACCGCTGTGCCTCAGGCATATGCAAGTCACGACACAGGTGTAAATCCCGGTGCAATTCCAATCCATCAGTTTGCATTTTAGGATGATCTCATGTGTTGCTCACTGTTGCTTCTGTTTATAGCACTAAATTTACGCTACATGTCAATTGAAAGACTCCTTGAAGTGCTTGATGAAGAAGAACTGCCGCCAAAATCTCACCTCGCGATGAAGTACAAAGAGCAGTTTGCATCACATGGCTTTCGCACCATCTATGATTTGACTGATACCGATTATCTCAGCCCCAAAGTACTCAGTGAACTCCTTGAGCCTAAACCCCCCTTTGCGACCTGTGTACACATTATAAGGCATGTGAAGGATGAAGTACAACACACTCAAGATGCTTATTTGTCTGGTGATAGGTCGGTTCTCATCTAGTACTTGATTTCACAACCGCTTCACACCCTCAGTTCCCCATTCACACTCTTTTCCCATGCAAATATATACCTTTCATGTAAATACCTTGCATTTCTCATTTAGTTCATGCTCCCCAGGTGGCGGATGATGTTTAGTAATTATGACCGATCACGTGTTACAAGCCTTGCCTGTGCACTGTCACAAGCAAGGGGACATCGGAGCCACAACTCCACACCACCTCAGCCATCATCCTCCATTTCACATCATGTATCACACAGGCCCTGATGGGATGGGCGATAGCCTTCATGGCCGTGAGTTCGGAGGTGCCACACAGGCGGGTTCATCAATAGCTCATGCCTGCTCATCCTCCATAGCATCGACCAGCTCCTGTCACCACTTGAAAGGCTACCAGACCCCGTCCTCTTCATCGCTAAACCTAACTAGCTATTTAATGTTGCGAAACCGGTCTCATACCCCAGATCCTCTTCCCTTAGCCACGTCACCCACCTTGTCGACATTTTCAAGTCCATCTCACATGGCGGTTAGCTTTGCAACCTCATCCCACCCATTGATTACCCCTCCCCCTACGTCTCTGCCTCGCCCTCGTAGGCATTTGTGCAAGAAGTCGCGTCCACAAGATTTCGACCCCAATGCTGCGAATTCCTATTCTGGCGATTCGTCGGGATTGTGCTCATACACTCCCTTCAGCTGTGTCGATGAAGATCAAGATCAACCGTTATTCGATGATATTCCTGAGGAGCGTGTATTGGGTACCATCACTCCATTACCGGTGCGAATAAAGTCTCCGAGTCCCCGACTGATGTCCAACAATTCCCCTGCTGCTTTTCCGGTTCCAACGCCATCATCTCCACTGACAAAAGCCCCATTGCTTTCCCGTATCAGCTCCGTGAAATGTTGGCGATCGCGCTGATCTTCTCAGACCAGCAAAGATTTCGCTGGAGACATTTCTGTCAATTCCGGTACCAGCATCCCTTACCAACCACCTAAAACACCAGAGCCATCTTTCTCACGAGCTGTCACCCCAGTGTCGCCTTCAACGAGCCGAAATTGGCTTTTTAGGACTACTCCTAGCCCCAACTCAAAGCCAACACCAGATCCCGGGCCCCATCTCAGCAACAGCAACAGTGCATATCCCACGTCCCATTTCAGGAAGCAGAGCTCAACCACTGCCGGTTTCATGATCTCGAAACTGGCACATGCGTCTACATGAACCGTATCAATGGCGAAACTGTCTTCGTTACTGCAGAACATGAGGCCACTAACAGTATTATCGGGGTTAATAAGCAGGGCCCAGTGTTGAGTGTGAGCGCTGATGAGCAGACCGTCATCCCTTACATTCTTACCGTTCTGAACAACACCGAGCTGGCGGTCAAATTAGCTAGCCAGGCAAATTTACCTGGTGCTGACGAGCTGTATGTTCAGCAGTATCAGCAGCTTTTCGCCTCTGGCCAATATAGTGAAGCTGCCAAGATTGCGGCCAATTCACCAAGAGTGAGCGATAATTCGACACTCTTATGTTGTTACACACTGACGATTGCTCTCAGGGCATTCTTCGTACACCGCAAACCATAGAGCAATTCAAGCAAGTTCCTGTTCAACCAGGCACTCTTTCGCCCATATTTCAGTACTTTGGTATTTTACTTGAGAAAGGCAAGCTTAACAAGCATGAGTCACTTGAATTGGCGCACCCTGTTCTTGCCCAGGGCCGTAAGCAACTGCTTGAGAAATGGCTCAAAGAGAACAAGGTAACAACTCCTCATCTAGCATGAGCATAGAGGTTGACCACATAAATTGCTCCAGCTTGAATGCACAGAAGAACTTGGCGACATTGTTCGCTTACATGACATGACCCTCGCTCTCTCAGTATATCTTTGCACCAACGTCCCCAATAAGGTTGTCGCATGCTTCACCGAGACAGGCCAATTCGACAAGATTCTATTGTACACAAAGTGTCATATCCATTCCTGGCCATCGACTTCCGGTCCCTCCGATCCCTCCGGCCTACCTCCGCTCCTTCTTTACTAACCTCGGAGCTCCTGTATTCCGCAATCCTCTCAGTACCCCTCGATGGTCACCACCCCCTCCTTTCAATTTATTACCAATGCCTCCCTAAGTACAGAGCCCCAAAGACTTCCGGACAGCTCCGACATCCGCTAGCGCACTCCCACCTCCGCTGGGCAATACACTTGCCTGCCCTGCAGAGCCCACCTTTGGGCCCCTCCCTCCTTTCTGTTAACCCCGCAACCCGACTCGTCGGTAATATTCAGTCGGCTAATGTTTAACCCCGTTAGCTCCGCTCCGTTCGGCTCCGCCATTTGCGGACCCGTCTTTGCTGTAACCATATATATATCTCCAGCTTGTACATAGGTTACACCTCAGTAATAAAATCGACTAGAGTTACCCCCTTCAGTTCTGGTTGCCAGTTAGTAAGTTAGGGCACGGATGTGTTACTAGGCACAGCGCTCTTGGCATAAGTCGCTGAGGCCAAAGCCCTCCGCCACGGAGACTTTCCTTCATCTCGAACCTGGTCTCTGACACAAAGAAAGTCAGCTACCACCCTGATTATGCGGCGCTTCTTCAGCACATTATGCGAGCGAACCCTGAGAAGGGTGCCGAGTTTGCAGCCCAGCTCATAAACGATGAGAATGGGCCCCTTGTAGATATCGAACACATCATAGACATCTTCATGTCACAGAACCTTATTCAACCCACCACGTCCTTCCTCCTCGACGCCCTCAAAGATAATAAACCTGAGCAGGGTCATCTTCAGACTCGTCTCCTTGAGATGAATTTAGTTCATGCTCCCCAGGTGGCAGATGCAATTCTCAGAAATGAGATGCTCAGCCATTACGACCGACCACATATTGCCAACTTGTTGTCAGGGCACACCCGCCTGACCCGGGCCCACCCGGGCCCACCCGGCCACACCACACCCGCTCCCCGCTGTCTATCCCCCTCCCCCCTCCTTCCTCCCTCTCCTCCCCCCTCTTTTCCCTTTTCTTTCCCCTTTCTTTATTTCATTCTTCTCATCCTCCTCTTCCTGTTTATTTCTTTCTATCTACACGGACCACCTTCCCTTGTATCGATGTACTATTGACCCGTCCGGCCCACACACCCCGGACGGCTTCCCGCGGTGCCCAGCACGCGCGCATGTAGTGGACGCTCTCGGGATCCCCCACGGGGACACCCGGATGCCTGCGGCTGCCTCCGAGGATGACGTGGCACCTGTCATGTGACTCAAGCCGCATGTACATAAATGTACCTGAAGTGGGAACCGAAGAAGTAACCTTCTTCTCACATTCTCCACTTCAGGTAAGTAGTATAGTTTTCCTCTTTAATAATAATAACACATTCTCCACTTCAGTCTGAGTGGCCAGGGACCACTGTCCTGGATCGGGCCCGCCAGTACGCACGCCCGCTCCACACCCCGCGACGGCCTCAGTGCCGGGCATTACCCCCGGGCCCTCTCGACCCCGGACGCGTCCCTGACAGCAGAAGAAGGTTTTAACCTTATTTCCCCCGCCTCACCCATCTCCCCAGCCATGGTGTCAGAAGAACAGTATGACGACCTGCTGGCCCGCTTCCAGGAGCTCCAAGCCATTGTGGAGAGCCAAACCCGCAACCACCCCCCACCCGCACCTGCACCTGCACCCGCCCCTGCACCCGCGCCCGTACCCACACTCGCGCCCAGACCCAAACCACCGAAGGTCGCTGCCCCCACTCCCTTCTCAGGAGCCAGTGAAGACCTCGATCGCTTCAAAGCCGAGTGCGGGATCTACTTCCATGTCCGCGCAGCCGAGTTCCCTACCGAACTATCCCAGATCCTCTTCATCCTCTCCTACATGAAGGGAGGACCCGCAGGGGCGTGGGCGACACAACGGACGATCACCCTGTTGACAGCCACCTCCCCCACCATAACCATGGACGAGTTCAACACGGAACTCGATGCCATGTTCCAAGACCCGAACCGGGAGGCCACAGCTCGGCAGAAGTTGGCAGCCATCCGCCAAGGGACTGACTCCGTGGATAAGGTCATCCAGGAGTTCGAGATATTGGGACCCACCTCGAGGCTAGGCGATGTCGGGCTGGTCGACCGGTTTGAGCAAGCGATTAACTCGCGGCTCAGGGAGAGTATATACCGCCTCCGCCCCATGCCCACCACTTGGACTGAGTGGAAGCGCGAAGCCACGCTTCTGGACAACCAGTGGCGACGTTTCCAAGCCACCCAACCACGCGCACCCCCACCTAGACCCCCATTCCCGCCAGCCCGACCTCCGCTGACCGTGACCCCATCCCAGACCCGACCCGCGCAGAACCCCCCACGACCTGCTCCAGCACCTCCGCCCCCCACCCCAGCAGCCCGTCCTACACCAGGGACGGGCCCCCAGCCGATGGATCTCGACAGGTCGAGGACTGACCAGAGACGGTGCTACAACTGTAACACCCCGGGTCATCTCGCGCGAGAATGCCCACACCCCAGGGTCAGCCGAGTACGACGTCTCCACCCGGAAGACCTGAGGACGTTGATGGAAGGGCTGAAGAGGCAGTTGACCGAAGGGACAGAGACGGTGGAGGGGGAACCAGAGGAAGAACCTCAGAGGGGTTTTCAGGCAGGCGACCGGTAAAGGATGCGTCCCGGCCGCCCGTAGAAGATAGCTCGTGTACATACCGCAGCGCGCGTAAGCCAACGCCAATGCCAAAGTTTCACCGAGTCATCACGAAGAAAAAGAGGAGAAACGCATCCTCCACCCGTGAGAACGAGAAGACCCCAAGGGCAGCAACGCCCAAGGTAGCAGTCTCCCCCCCACCATTTACGTCCTTTCCAAGCAGTCCCCCAGATCTCTTAACCTCACAGTGAAACTGACCGCCCTAACCTCCCTCGCGTCGGTATCTGTGTCAGCCCTCCTGGACTCAGGAGCCACCGGGAACTTCGTAAGCCCCGAGTTCGTCCGAAAGCACAACCTAGAGACAACCCCCCTTCCCCAACCCATTCCCGTCCGTAATGTCGATGGAACCCCGAACGAAAATGGAGCTATAACAGAAGAGCTAGAAGCCCTCCTGACCTTCGGGCGACACACAGAGCGGGCACGCTTCGCGGTTGCAAATCTCGGGCGCCAGTCCCTCATCATAGGACACTCGTGGTTGCTGCACCACAACCCAGAAGTGGACTGGGTACGACAGAGAGTCGTCATGTCCCACTGCCCGTCCTCCTGCAGACAACCGCGAATACAAAATGATCAGGACCCGGTACTGGAGCCTGGGGATGGGATCTACGCTGCCATCATTCCCCCAAGCTGGGGCCATGACCTGAGAGCCACCACGACCCCCTCGCAGCGGATGGCCCAAGAGGCCCGCGACCCGGAGGCTGAGCCCGCGTCGTTTGAGACACTAGTACCAGAGCACTACCAGGACTTCCGGGATGTGTTCTCCAAAGAAGCCTTTGACCAATTGCCCCCCCGGAAGCCCTGGGACCACGCTATAGACCTGGTACCGGACACCAAACTGCCCAGGGGGAAGACCTTCCCACTCTCGCGTCCGGAACAGAAAGAACTAGACGAGTTCCTACGCGAGAACCTACAGAACGGGCACATACGGCCGTCCAAATCCCCCATGGGAGCACCAGTCTTCTTCGTCAAGAAGAAGGACGGGTCCCTACGCCTGGTCCAGGACTACAGGAAGCTGAATGAGATTACGGTGAAGAACTCGTACCCGCTCCCCCTCATCTCAGACGTCCTCGCCCGCCTCCGCAACGCCAAATACTTCTCAGCCTTGGACCTACGCTGGGGGTTTAACAACGTCTGGATCAAGGACGGAGACGAGTGGAAGGCGGCATTCGCGACCAACCGGGGGCTGTTCGAGCCCATGGTGATGTTTTTCGGCCTGTGTAACTCCCCGGCAACCTTCCAGACCATGATGAACGACATCCTGAGGGATTTCATCGACCAGGAGGTTGTCATCTGTTACATGGACGACATCCTGATCTTCACGGCCACCCTGGAGGAACACCGAAGGGTCGTCCGAGAAGTCCTAGAGACGCTGAGGAGAAGGAGGCTCTTCCTCAAGCCAGAGAAGTGTAAGTTTGAGCGAACCCGGATCGAGTACCTGGGCCTCGTTATCTCGGAGGGTAACGTCGCGATGGACCTGGTGAAGATCCAGGGTGTCCTCGACTGGCCCCCCCCAACCAAGGTGAAAGAAGTACAATCCTTCCTAGGATTTGTAAACTTCTATCGCCGGTTCATCAGAGACTTCTCTGAGAAGGCCCGCCCCCTTCACAGGCTGACCCGGAAGACCCAAACCTGGAACTGGGGCCCGGATGAAGACGATGCCTTCCGTGCCCTCAAGGAAGCCGTCACCACAGCCCCTGTCCTCTCTTTCCCTACCGACCACGGCCGCTTCAGGCTCGAATGCGACGCATCCAACTTTGCAACCGGTGCAGTCCTCTCCCAGCTCCAACCGGATGGAGAGTTCCACCCGGTAGCGTTCATGTCCAAAAGTTTCACGGATGTAGAGCGCAACTACGAAGTGTACGATAAAGAGATGCTTGCAATCGTCCGAGCCCTCGAGGAATGGCGACACTTCGTGGAAGGTGCTGAGGAGAAAGTCGAGATCTACACCGACCACCGTAACCTGGGCTACTTCCGGACGGCCCAGAGGTTAAATCGACGCCAGGCCAGATGGTCCCTTTTCCTCTCCCGCTTCCATTTCACCCTCATCCACCGCCCAGGGAAGCTCATGGGGAAACCAGACGCACTCTCCCGCCGCGCTGACCACCCGAAGGGAAGGGACGACAATGAGGGGCTGACCCTCCTCCAACCGGCCTGGTTCGAGGCCCGTGCGACGGAAGCAGTCTCAGTGGAGGGTGAGGAGGCGGATATCCTAGAGAGGGTACGAGGAGCGAGAGATCATGACGAACAGGTGGTAAAGGCCATGAGGGAACTGGGAGAAGGAACGTTGAGGTCGGACGAGTGGGAGAGACAGGGAGAGTTGGTCCTCTACCGGGGCAGGGTGTACGTTCCAAAAGACCCACAACTCCGCCACGATCTGGTACGGCTACACCACGACGCGCGGGCGACGGGACATCCAGGGCGATGGAAAACCCTAGAGCTCGTCTCCCGCGACTACTGGTGGCCTCGGATGGCAGAATATGTCGGGCGATACGTATGTGGATGCGACACCTGTAACCGCGTCAAACCCTTCCCCGCACGGAAGGTTGGGAAGCTCACCCCAAATAAAGTTCCCACCCACCGTTGGCAGGTGATCTCGGTAGACATGGTGGGAGAGCTCCCAGAGTCGAAAGGTTATAACGCCATCCTAGTTGTAGTGGACCGTCTGTCCAAACGCATCCACGCGATCCCCACCGTGACATCCGTGGACTCGGCTGGTATCGCCCGGCTCTTCCTAGAGCACGTCTGGAAGCACCACGGGCTCCCGGAAGAGATTCTTAGCGACAGAGGGAGCGCCTTCGTCTCGCGCTTCTCAAAAGAACTTGCAGATCTCCTGGGGGTCAAGCTAACCCCCTCAACGCCCTACCACCCCCAGACTGATGGACAGACAGAGCGGGTTAACCAGGAAATCGAGGCCTACCTTCGGGTGTTCGTCAACCACCGCCAGGACGACTGGGCGGACTGGCTCCCACTGGCAGAATTTGCCTACAACAACCGCGTCCACTCGTCCACCCGTCGAACCCCCTTCGAGCTTGACACCGGGCAGCATCCCAGGATGGGGACGGAGCCCACATGTACGTCCGAGGTAGAAGCCGCCGACGCCTTCTCGTCCAGGATGATGAAGATGCAGGAAGAGGCGAAGGCGGCCCTGGAACATGCAGCGGACGAGATGGCCCACTACTACGACCGAGGTCGAGAGACAGCCCCCAAGTACCAGGAAGGTGACCGAGTCTGGCTCAGCGCCCAAAACTATACGACTGACCGCCCGACCAAGAAGCTAGACCATAAGTGGTTAGGCCCCTTCAAAGTTGTCAAGGTCGTCTCCCCAGCTGCCGTCAAGCTCCAACTCACCGCACGGCAAAAGGGAATTCACCCAGTCGTATCTGTGACGAACGTAAGACCCTACCGCCCGGACGAGATCGCAGAACGACCCCCTGACCCCCGCCCGGGCCCAGAACTCGTAGATGGAGAGGAGGAATATGAAGTGGAAAAAATACTGGACTCTAAGTGGTTACGCCGGAAGCTCTGGTATTTAGTAAAGTTCGCGGGTTGGCCGAACTCAGAGAATGAATGGCTCCCCTGAGACCAACTAATCCATGCCCCTGACCGGATCGAGGAGTTCCACCAAACACACCCCCACGCCCCAGGAAGGGAGAGAACGAACCCCCTGGCCGCTTCGAGGCGAAGCGGCTTAAGGAGGGGGTGATGTCAGGGCACACCCGCCTGACCCGGGCCCACCCGGGCCCACCCGGCCACACCACACCCGCTCCCCGCTGTCTATCCCCCTCCCCCCTCCTTCCTCCCTCTCCTCCCCCCTCTTTTCCCTTTTCTTTCCCCTTTCTTTATTTCATTCTTCTCATCCTCCTCTTCCTGTTTATTTCTTTCTATCTACACGGACCACCTTCCCTTGTATCGATGTACTATTGACCCGTCCGGCCCACACACCCCGGACGGCTTCCCGCGGTGCCCAGCACGCGCGCATGTAGTGGACGCTCTCGGGATCCCCCACGGGGACACCCGGATGCCTGCGGCTGCCTCCGAGGATGACGTGGCACCTGTCATGTGACTCAAGCCGCATGTACATAAATGTACCTGAAGTGGGAACCGAAGAAGTAACCTTCTTCTCACATTCTCCACTTCAGGTAAGTAGTATAGTTTTCCTCTTTAATAATAATAACACATTCTCCACTTCAGTCTGAGTGGCCAGGGACCACTGTCCCGGATCGGGCCCGCCAGTACGCACGCCCGCTCCACACCCCGCGACGGCCTCAGTGCCGGGCATTACCCCCGGGCCCTCTCGACCCCGGACGCGTCCCTGACACTTGTGCGAGAAGGCCGGCTTATTGCAGTGTGTATGCAATTCTCAAAGTTAGACTATTTTTCACTGACCAAGATTCCGCAGGCTCTCGAGCATTACGAGGATCGGATCAATATGCGTGAAAACCTTCAGGTGGTGGTCCAGATCGCAACCAAGTATTCCGACATTCTTGGTCCAGTCAAACTCATCGAGTTATTCGAGTTGTATAAGAGCTTCAAGGGGCTATATTACTACCTTGGCTCGGTCGTAAATCTCAGTCAAGACTCCGAGGTTCACTTCAAGTACATCCAGGCCGCTACTCAGACTGGCCAGATCCGCGAGGTTGAACAAATCTGCTGTGAGAGCAATTACTACAATCCAGAAAAAGTCAAGAATTTCCTCAAGGAGGTGAAACTTTCCAATCAACTCCCGCTTATCATTGTCTGCGATCGCTTCGACTTTGTGCACGATCTTGTTCTTTATCTTTATCAAAATGGATTGGTCAAGTTTATCGAGGTTTATGTTCAGTGCATCAATGCGGCCCGCATGCCTCAGGTTGTGGGTGGCCTCCTGGACGTTGACTGCGATGAAGCGACTATCAAAAGCCTTCTCACCTCCGTTATCAGGATTTTCCCCATTGATGAGCTCGTCGAGGAGGTTGAGAAACATAATCGCCTTTGAACATTCTACAAAATGTAATTACATTTACGGAACCATGAATGTGCAAGTTCAGGTGTGATATGGAAAATATATTCATGCAAACGGGTGATTGTTGCGATTTTGGCATCATCATTATCAGTGATGCACATATCCTCACGAAGCACCTCATCGCGTTGAGTCAAACCTTTCAGCCAACCAAAGGATGGTTCGATTGGGCTGAAATCAGGGCTGTAAGGTGAAAGATAGACAACTTTTTTGCCACTAATAAAGACTTGTTAGCGTCACTTGTTGAAATAGAAGTAGACATGTATATACCTTGATTTGATCATTGACTTGATGTGTTCCCCTTTGTGAATACGGCAATTGTCCATCACGACAACTGAATTCGGCCCAGGAAAATCGCTCATTTGCGCCAGTAGCCCATTGATGAAATCAGTGAATAGCTCGGCAGTGAATGAGCCTTCCACAATATTCAGCCAAATAATGCCATTGAGGCATAAAGCTGGCAAGACGGAGTATCTGAGCCTTTGTATGAGATTATTTTCCACAAAAGATGAGAATTATTCATACCTTTGACCCCGAATGAAGTGGCAGTGCTTTGTCGCGTGCTCCCCACGGAGAGACCAACCATAATCCCGATATGCAGTACGCTTATCAAATGAACTCTCGTCAATGAAAACCAGCTGCTCTGGCTTATATTGTCCAATTTCGAGTAGAAAATTGGCCCATTTGACTTCACTGCACTCGATTGCCACCTTCATCATCTGTCACAAAATCATGGTTAATAAATACAAGGGAAATGGGTATAAATAGCCACCTTTTTCCATGTCAATCCAGCATTCTGTAATGCATGCCAAATGGTGGAAAGGGATACATCAAGATCCCGGAACTCACGCAGGTGAGCTTGGAGTTCTTCGAGGTAAAAATCTTTGCAGAATTCCAACAGACCTAACAAGTACTAACCTATGCACTTAGAGAGGCCAGGAATATAGTGATTGGAAAAATACTTACGCTGATATCATTCTCTTCTATGTGTCAGAGTCCGCGCGTCAGTTCGCGCGTCAGTTCGCGCGTAAGAATCTCCCCAGGAAACTAGTTGTTGTAAAAGCTGGGGGGCCAACCCAGCTGGCGATAAGGCCTTATATACATGAGTTCCGCAACTCATAAGAGCGCGGCTACACTGGGAACACATGGTAGCCGATAGAGAAGCGACATGAAATAGGAGAATAGATCATGCGGATAAGGGGGCGATAACGGGTGAGGGATGACGCGATAGCGGAAATAGCGCATTGAATACAGCCTGCGTTCTAACTACGGCAAATCACACGCAGATATCGGCTTACGGGTACTCAACCTATCCGGATAGAGGTCCGGGCCGGCCGGATAACCGTCCGTGCCCTGACACTATGAGGCGTGGCCGACCAGCTTTGGATGGCCCATGTGAAATTCTGAATGCGCCACCATTCGCCTGGCAGTTTTCATGTACACGATACACTGTCCGTAAGCTCACACCAGCTACCAATGCAATCTGTTCAGGATGGACATGGAGTGCCAACATCCTTGCAACAACATTGCCACGTTCCTCAGTGATCCTCTGGACACCTGAAGTCACCAAAACAGTAGGCACACTTGTAGGTGCACAGGGGACAGTGCCACTCAGAGGATGGTCCATGGTCTAGCGGGTTTGTTCAACAACGGTGACTTTGCTCTCATGACTATGATATTAGGAGTTGTCCGAATTATATTACGCTTACACATTGTTATGTTGTTCCCTTTGGCTTTCCAGGAATTAAACCAAGTCATACGCTCTTTGTGTAACCTGGGGCAGGGCTGATTCAGACTTTCAAGACCTCTCAGCATGGAAAACATGAGAAAAAAAATTTTTGTTTGAAAACAATTTGGTTTGCACCTGCTTCATGTGCTACTCGGACGCTTTCCAACACATGTTGAATCACCAAAATCGGCCGAGTTTTGAGTGAGCAGTGATGCAAAAGATTTTGCGGAATTTTGAATTTCGGAGTTTGCCTCGAATTTTGCAAATGGCAATAAAATGGACAGTTTTTTTGGCATGTTGCACGATGGCCTTCATAAGGCCCGATATACTATGTTCCTCATTCTCAGACTTCACAGGGGCCTTGAAATCACTAAGGTGATGGAGGAAAGCTCTACAGCAAGTTAGCATAAGCAGCAGGAAAGTGTCATATCCATTCCCGGCCATCGACTTCCGGGCTCTCCGACCCCTCCGTTCTAACTCCGCTCCCCCCTCACCAACCTCGGAGCCCCCGTATTCCGCAAACCTCTCGGTACCCCTCGATGGTCACCACCCCCCCATTTCAATTTATTACCTACGCCTCCCTAAGTACGGAGCCCCGAAGACTTCCGGACAGCTCCGACGTCCGCTAGCGCACTCCCGCCTCCGCTGGGCAATACACTCGCCTGCCCTGCAGAGTCCACCTTCGGGCCTATCCCTCCTTTCCGTTTCTGGGTTAACGCCTGCCTTTCCGCTAACCCCGCGAACCGACTCGTCGGTAATATTCAGTCAGCTAATGTCTTAACCCCGTTAGCTCCGCTCCGTCCGGCTCCGCCAATTGCGGAACCGTCTCCGCTGTAACCATATATATACACTACTTGTACATAGGTTATGCCCCAGCAGATAAATCAACTAGAGTTACCCCCACTAGGTTCTAAGTGCCAGTCAGTAAGTTAGGGCACGGACGTGTCACTAGGCACAGCGCTCCTGGCAGAAGTCGCTGAGGCCAAAGCCCTCCGTTACGGAGACATTCCTTCGTCTTAAATCTGGTCTCTGACAGAAAGGGCCGGATATACAGACTTTTGTTTGGCAGCATTGGGCTGATAAGGGCTGAGGAAACATTACAAGTAGGCTCCTTGTGCATTGCCATATCTATCTTGCTCACCTGAATGCTGATACTCTGTCATACAGGGACCTCATACTTTGCGCGGCCTGTTGAGTAAAGGGTAATCCCAATGTTTTCACTAGTCCAGCGATGAATGGTGAACTGGTGAACGCAATGGTTGACTCTTGTGGTGGCACTGCTTCATCAGAAGTGAAGCCCACAAGTGCAATGCCAACAGGGTAAATCGAGCTGAGCATGGAAGCCTATCATGTCACTATTTTGTCAAATTAGATCTACAATAATATTGATCTCCAACTTCACCTGAGCAGCATATCTGCCAGTCAGCTTTTGTAGCAAGTAGAAGCCCTTTTCAGATCGTGTTTCCCTCTCATCTTTTGGTAGGATTGCATCCCCATAATGCACGAGCAACTTGTCATAAAAAGCCTTTGCTTCATTGGCCCTCTCAGGGTATTTCTCTTCAATCTTCAATTGCTCTGCCTTATGAAGGCTTCCTGCCTCTGAGCTATCTTTTCCAGCTGAAAGGGGAAATATTGAGTGTGTGAGAGTGTGACCATGTTGTGAACTTACAGTGCAATTTCAACCATGCCTGCCAAGCTGTTTGTCCTACCTCACTCGGAACATGTGAATGGAAACGTTCCATGGCCTCCTGAGGTGACTTGCCACATTTCTTTGCATATGCGGCAATGCATGTCTCTAGGAATACTGTCCAGAATGTTGAGGATAACTGAGTGGCTTGGAGCTGTTTAGATAATGACTCACTTTCGAAACTTAAGTCATTTGTCAGTGAGATGGCGTCAAATATGTCACCAATTGTTCCAATAGTTTTGGGGAGTGTATGTCCCCACAGGTGCTGTGCAACATCCTGAACTACGTTTTCCAGGGAGGGAAGTGGCTGAAAGCTGGCCCTGTGGGCCATTGTAGTGTGTTTCTCGACAAGTGCCCTTAGGTCTGCAAACAGACCAGTTTTTTCTCCCAAAAAGTCATTTGCTGCAGGTGCTGTTGTCAACACCGTGATTCCGTCCGTGAAATTGGCATTCAAGTGGAGGACGGAAGCATTAGGTGTATCACTGGACGCGTCAGATGCATTATTGGATGTGTTTTTCAGAGGGGAGGACATTATGAGAGTTTTCTCTCGTTCTGGAGGTCGTTTTGGGTTTAGGGGAAATCTTCAATTTGCATCCGATCCATCAAATTTGATATCTTGAAAACAAAATGTTGTATCTACATTGTTTGGAGCATTTATGTGTCGATCTACCCATCTCCTGTTGCGTAGCCATGTATCCTAAAGCTGGTACCCAGATCGCATATATAATTCCGCTCCCCAAACGTCCCCTTTCAAGTTGATTCCGACACCATTCCAGAGCCAACCAAGGGTCAATTCCACCTCCAAATCCCGATTCAACTCCTTGGAGGAATCCAGAGCGGGTGCACAAGAGGTTTGTGTGGTAGATCGACATTGAGAAAGTGAGGATCGGACTGGGGAGATGGCATTGAAGGTCGATCACAGTGACATGATAACTGGCCCTGATAAGTGGAATGGGCTCTGGGATTAGTTTGCATTACATCGAAATAGGCCATTCCCTCCACACTACACCATCTGAGACCTGATCGATCCAGCTACGCAAGGTGTGCAGGAGGTGAGTTTTGGGGGCAGTGGCAGTGCCTTCTCGTCAGTTTCCCGATTTGGGGGACATCTATACCCCAGCTTTCATATATCATGCAACCAAATAAGACCCCTCAAATCAAGACACAGCCAGCTGTACAAGTCTGGGCCGTGAGTATGTAATACATATTCACTTGCCACAATTTCTCTTTCACGTGTCAGAAACACACCCACTCCGACACCATTCCTTTCTGACACCAGGACGCAGAAGGGCAGGCTGTTTCACAAGTGAGTGCGGGAATTCAACCTCAGTTGATCAGCTGATCACTCTTCAAGTAAGAAATAATGCTTCAAGGAGGAGGCCACAATCCTTCTCTTCTTCCACATCTGTCCTTCACACCATATCTATGATGTCATCACCACAGGACCATTACCTCCCAAGTCCCATTCTCACACTTCTCCAACAAGGTGGCTAATTACACAGCAAAAGACACGGGGTCCCGCTTTCATCTGTGGCGAAGAACCATGCTTAAAATTGATCTTAGTACCGCAGTCAATCTATTTCCACCGAGGTATGTCCTGATTCAATTCAAATTCAAAACAAAGGGTTGTATATTTACAACTGACTTACTCGAGGCCCAACACTTGAGTGGAGCAGAATTAAGCGTTCAAACCTGTCAGCCAGTGTTAGAGCGCCATTTTTCACTTATCTGCTTTGTCAGGGTCCAGTGACACCACAAGGTCGTTCACCATTAGTGGAAATGCCAAATCCTCCCATTCCACCATCCTATCTTGTTACTGCCAGTGTGCATCACCACTCACTTTGCAAACATGCCACTGTGGGAAGTAAACTCTGGTAAATTACCAAGTTTTCGTAGGTAAAGGACCATTTACTAAGTTTCAGGTGGTAATTGAGGAATGGTAATTGAAAGGTTTGCTTACTATTTTGGGGACGGTACGTTCCGTTCCCCGTTCGCCTCAGGCCTCAGGTAGTCCGTCTAAATATAAGCTTTAATGTGCTGTATATTCAACGGGGTAGAGGTAAAAGGCTACCGGGCCTTTACAACTACTCCGAGGTATATATATGTAATTTACATATCTCGGCGCAAATAAATAAAGAAATAATAGCATCACTATAATCGGAATTATAGTGAAGTAAGGTTAATCCCTTACAGTAATGTACCAACTCACCTGATGAGGGTTGGTAACCAAGTTCTGTGTACCATCTTTTACCAGATATCCTATGGTATTGAGCGATGTGACACATAGTGTAGGATTTCATGTTATGTACACCAGTTTTACAGTAAAGCACAATGTAGTCGATCATCGTCGACATCAAGGTGGGCTGTGCAAGCTCAATACTACGGCCTACAACTCCCCATCGCAGCAGTGCTGTTCTATAATGAAACCCACCACATACTGATGATACTGATGCTAACTTCGCGATAATATGTGTTATCTCTGAGAGAGAAATGAAGGGCATTTGAGTCAGTGTAGTATTGTCATGAGCTCTGCAATCAGAGAGAAGAGCGAGGTTGGCGCATTGATGCCCAGGAAATTCAAAGTCGGGAGAGTGCATTCAAATATCTCACAAAGTATGCCATAGGATATATGCTTGATAAGCAGTCTTTCAATGGACATGGGGATTTGAATCTACAGCAGACTGTTTGCAGTGACGCGTTGACAGTTGTGGCGCACAAGTTGCATTCGGCAACTCCCGAGTCCCTTACCTTTGCCTCTCATCATCGGCCCTCCTCCCGACTGTAAATGCTATCGTGTATTTTGCCTACAAACACGCTTCATTGAGACTTCTTAACCTGTTATATTGCTCCACTAGTGAGACAACACACTTTCCATGGCAAATGAGCAATAAACATCGGAATTCCAACATGGTCAGTCTTATCTGACATGCCTTATCATGCATCCTATCACACATCTTTCCATGTGTCTTTCCACGCATCTCTCCATGCGTCTTTCCACACGTCTGTCCACACGTTTCACATGTCTTTTGTCCTTCATTAGGTTGCCGATGCACTCTCCTTTTCACGATGTCTGTTAGAATGGGCAGATTCGGACAACTCCGGAATGGAATCGGAGACTTAGCGTGGAAGGACCTCGGCCTCAGCGACTCATGTGGAGTGCTGTGCCATTGCTGGTTGTCCTAGGGGTCCCTAATTTCGGATCTAGCAGAGGGAAAGTCTCTTGGGGGGAATTCTGTCAGGGACGCGTCCGGGGTAGAGGGGGTCCGGATGTATCGCCCGGCAGAAGGGCCCTCACGGGGTGCAAACCAGGCACGTGTGCTGGCGGGTCCGGGGAGGGACAGCAGTCCCTGGCCACTTAGACTGAAGTAGAGAATGTGTTATTGTCATTAAAAGGGAAAACTATACTACTTACCTGAAGTGGAGAATGTGAGAAGAAGGTTACTTCTTCGGTTCCCACTTCAGGTACATTTATGTACATGCGGCTTGAGTCACATGACGAGTGCCACATCACCCTCGGAGGCAGCCGCAGG
The DNA here is from genome assembly GCF_015039405.1 of Cantharellus anzutake. Classification (NCBI taxonomy): domain Eukaryota; kingdom Fungi; phylum Basidiomycota; class Agaricomycetes; order Cantharellales; family Hydnaceae; genus Cantharellus; species Cantharellus anzutake. The sequence goes on from NW_024067151.1 coordinate 52,960, forward strand.
CATCCGGGTATCCCCATGGGGGATCCCGAGAGCGTCCGCTGCATGCGCGCGTGTTGCGCACAGTGGGGAGCTGTCCGGGGTGTGTGGGCCGGACGGGTCAATAGTACATTGATACAAAGGAAGGTGGTCCGTGTAGATAGAAGGAAATAAACAAGAAAAGGAAGATGAGAGGAATGAGATAAAGAAAAGGGGAAGAAAGAGAGAAAGGAAAAGGGGAGGAGAGACAGAGGAAGGAGGAGGGAGAGGGTTGGACAGTGGGGAGCGGGTGTGGTGTGGCCGGGTGGGTCCGGGTGGACCCGGGTCAGGCGGGTGTGCCCTGACAAATTCATGTCGATTTTGGACTGAGGTTACAAGTTACTATGTACATTGTATATAAGGAGGGGTCCGGAATCAAAAGGAGCGAGGGTAGGACGAAAGGAGACAAAGGGAGATGGAAAGAGGAACTACACCAAGGGTCAAGGGTTTGACTCAATGGTGTTTCTCAAAGGAGGAATGAAGGGCCAAGGCCCAAGGAGGAAGGAAGGAGGTTGGGAGTGGGGAATGGCTAGCTGACTGAATAGAAAGGAAGCAGCAGCCCAAATAGGAATGAGGGAGAATAGCGGAATTGAATAGGACAATGCAATAGTTGCAAGGTCCGACATAAGTCCGGAAAGTCCGAACTCGGAAGTTAAACTCCGGAATATTGGCAAACATAATTAAATGGAATGAGCTAACCAATACAATGGGTATAAGCGGAGGTGGGGTCAAAGTCCAAGGTCGGAGCTAAGACCGGAGGTTCCGGAGACAGAGATGCGAATGGGATTCCAGAGCGGAGGTCCGGAGTCGGGAGCATAGGTTTTGCGTACTCGTCTGGAAGGTGTCGAGGTTGGGGTCGGACCCGGAATGTTCCGGAGTCGGACCGAAGGTGGTGTCCAAGCCGGAGGTGGGATAACCTCTTGGGAGTCGGCAAGGAGAAGGTGACGGAAGGGAAGTAGGGCTCCGGAAGTCGGAGTTTGGAGTTCCGGGAGCCCGGAGCGGAGGTCGGGATTGTATGGATATGACAGTATCCCCTTCTTAGGCCTGAACCCTTGAAGGCCTTAGAATCGGGGGCTGAATATCCTGACTTACAATAGCGACAGAGGGAGTGGGGGAACACAGGAGTGAGGTGAAGGCTGCCAGTGTTAGCAAGCTTTCATCAATCAACTCAGAAGGATTGGGGAGAGTGTTCAACCAACGAGAGATGGAGGAGAAGAGAGGTCCGGAAGGGTCCGGAGGCTGGTGGAGTCAAAGTCCAGAAGAACTTGACAAGGAACTGAAGGCGATGTTGAAGACTCGGAGAAGCGGAGTCGGATCCGGACATGGAGGAGACTCGATCAGAAGTAGGAATGGAGTTAGAGCAAGAGGATAAGCTCAGAGAAGGAAGGGAAGTGGAGCCAAGTGGATGCGATTCATCCCTTGTCTGAGAAAGAAAACTTCAACCTTACTAACCATAACTTCCTAAGAGTGGCAAGTCCGGAGGTCGTGGCGGAAAATCTGGAGCAATGTCTGTTCCAAGACCAAGCTTTGGTGGGTTGGGAGGTCCTCAAGGAATGGAGGAACCCAGGGGTGACACAAAGGAGGCCGGATGGGCGACTCACAAAGTGTGTGGGAGGGACCGGAGGTCCATGTGATGATACAAGGAGGACCGAAGTCGGCTCCGAAGTATCTGAAGGAACGGAGTGAAGGAGTCCCCAATTGCAACAACAATCTCAAGGATGGGATTGTGCTGCGCATGGTACAACTCAGTCACAGAAAGGAATGATGGTGTGAGACGAGGTCCGTGGAGTTCCAAAGAACATGTGGGACTGGAGCTCGCTCAGAAGAAGGAGGGGAGGTTGGAGAACAAACTCGGGATCCCTTTCGGAGTTGACATGGGGAGGAACTCAAGATTGACAACACAAGGGGTGGAGTTCCACAGGCGTATAGGGATCGGAGTTGTTCAGGAGGCAAGCTGAAGGCTTGAGAAGGAGTACCTTGGCATGGTATGGAAGGTCCGGAGGTCCGGAGCAGAAACTCGGGGTACCAGCCAGGTAAGGTTTGTCGAAGGTGGGAGAGTGTGTATCATGAGATACAGAATTGGGGGTAGTCGATGTCAGGAGGAAGAGTATGGTTGCCCACCTGAATGGGTCTTATGCATCGATGGAGTCACGATTGTTGGAAATGATGAAGGTCCGAGGGTGTGCAAGGCACAGGATGGCAAAAAGGAGGTTGGGTATGATGTTGGGGTGCAGTGTTTTTGGCATCGGAGGTAGAGCTAGCTCAGGGAACTTGAGCAGCTAGGGTTGTCTGTAGGGACGACGCAAAAATACTCCTGGTGGAGACCGATGTATAGCACTGAGGTAGATAGAAGCGGAGTCCATATCCCCTTCTTAGGATTAGACGTCCCAGCGTCTAATCGACACAACAGGCTAAAGTCGGATCATCCAGAGGTGGAAGCGGAACATCATAGGGAAGGTGGAAGAGAGGAGTGTGGAGTAACCGGAGGGTTCCGGAATACTTCCAAGGAGATGTGGGAAGGCGAAGATCGTGATAACGATCGTCCAGAGGACTCTCGGAGGTGAGCCCGAAGGCAAGAGAGTAAGTGGAGTAGAGATGTGTGCGTGCCATGTGCAAAGGTTAAAAGTTAACCGGTAGCAAGCTTTGGCGAAGCATACAAGGTTACCAATGGGGTAGGAGTCTTCCTCAGGGTAAGAGGTAGACAGAGAAAGAGTATCAACCATCGGAACAAAGTCCGGAGGCGAAAAGGAAAGGCGAGGGTGAAAGGAAAGGAAGTGTTCTTGTACCTAGACAACATTCACTCAGGTCCATTACTCAACGGAGTCTCAGGGTGAGCAGACATTAGCCAGATACTTGAGCACAAACTTATCCAATGGGGTGACGTGGAAACGTCAACAGATGGGATCCTAACTCAAGGAGAGAGGACGGAGGGAACGGGTCAACCAGCAGAACTAGGTCCGGAGGTGACAGAAAGAGTATGGGGAAGTTGCAGTGGGGTGTCCGGTGTTTCGGAAATACTGCTCATGATCTAGGCTCAACGGAGCACATAGGTGAGACAGTTATCCTAGCGGTGGAACACTGACCGAAGGCAATGAGGCGAGGTAGAGTCGGAGTTGGAGTGTGAGGTGGTCAAACTGGGGTGTCCCAAGTGTCCGGACATAAGGTACTGCGGTACCAGTCACTCAACGGAGCAAGAGGTAGAGTACCAGTGTGTCCTAGACAGTAGGCAAGGTCCATTTGACAAAGGCAATGTAAGAACATCTTCGGAATTGATGAGGGAAGGTGTGTGTCAACCAGCAGTGTGAGGTCCGAAGGTTAACGGAAGAGTAAGTGGAGGTGGATGAGTTGGGTTGTGGGTTCCGGAGGTCCGGACATGGTAAGCTCAAGACTATCGCTCAACGGAGCGCATAGGAGAGGCAAGTTATGCCATGAGACATCAGAACCACAAGCCAAGTCAGCCAGGGTGGCGTAGAAACGTCATCGGAAGAGAGGAGGACGTAGTATCAACCAACGGGATGAGGTCCGAAGGAAGATGGGGGCCAGATGGGATGGAAGCGGAGCATGGCTCGCTATCCTGGAGTAGAGTGCTTCAGCATTTACTAATGGAATGCCAGGCAGTGGGGAGTGCAACAGGGAATCGGGTGGAAGCGTCTACCATTGGACAAAGGAGTACAGATGGAGACTGGGGGGTGATCACGGAAAGGCAGACTGGGTTGTTCTGAAGCACAGACGAGGTAACTGCTCTTAAACCCCTCGATCAATGGATTGAAATTGGGCGAGTCAGTAGGTGTCCCAGAACTTAAGGGACAAGGACCATCTACGAATGACGAAGGTTCATCCAGGTTGATTCAGACTGAAGTGAAGCAGATGGGGTGAGTCGAAGGCCTGGGTACTGGTGTGCCAGCAGTGCCTGATCGACAGTTGGGTGATGACCAGCAAGGAGCCGGTGCATCGGAAGGTGATGGGTGTCAAGGACCGAAGGGTCCGAGACAGAAGAGGTGAGGTCCGGAAGGACTGAGAATTCTAGAATAAACAGAAGACATATTAAAGGAGGAACCGAAAGTTAGAACCAAAATGGAAATAACAAAGCAGAGGAAACAGATCTAAATATGAGTCGGAGAGTTGGAGTTATGGGTACAGAAGGCAGGAATTGATGATATATGACAAGGAGGGAAGTGATAGTGGAGGAACGAGATGTTTTGTTTGGTTTTATACTTAGAGACGGGAAATATAGACCATTAAACAAACAGAAAAGGAAACCGAAGAGAGGAACAAGAGAAAGAGAGAGCAGACTATTTGTGTGTCTCCGAAGAGACTTCCGGTTTGATTTCCGGAGTCGCAGACCTTGGTTGCTCAAGCCGAAGGTGCGGGAGGACAAGGACTTGAAGTAAATCAACAGCTGAAGGGGCCGGACTTAACCGCAGATCCAATCGGAGGTGTTACCGAAGGGAGAGCCTCGATAACCGGGGATAGGGGTGTATCAGAGGTAGGCGGAGTTGAAGTCAGAGGTGCAAGACATCGCAGGAGATGGTAGCAAGGGAGTTGGGTATGTTGCATCCATCAGGGGGTGTGGTCCGGAGGGTAACTCCAGGAACCGAGGGTAAGGAGAGTGGGGTAGGTCGATGTGTGATGACCTAAGAGGGGTCCAAGTGCATCTCAGATGCCTCAGGGTGAAGAGGTGTGGAAGCGGAAGGTGAGGTCGGAGGTTCCGGGTAGGTGCAATCATCAGTTGGCAGATGTAGACATGGATCAGATCGCTGATGGAAGTGATGGACTGCAGGGGAACCTAGGATGGGTGGATGGAGGGTGCTTCCAGGGACCTAAAGGGGGAAGGAGGACGCTGCAAGCGCCACCTAGAAAGAAAGGAGTAGTGGTGCCTAGTCAACCCACTTCCAGGACTTCGGAAGGGGCGCCCAAAAGTGGCTGGGAGGTGCTGGTGGCTTACCCGAAGCCAGAGCAGAGGGTGCGGTCGACTGCGGAAGGTGGAATTGCAGTCAGACGCCAGGTGCTAGAAGTCGGAGCTGGACAACAGCAGCGTGGAGTCCGAAATACTGTTAGAACTAGCGGATTCAGATGACTCCGGAATGGAATCGGAGACTTAGCATGGAAGGACCTCAGCCTCAGCGACTCATGCGGAGCGCTGTGCCATTGCTGGTTGTCCTAGGGGTCCCTAATTTCGGATCTAGCAGAGGGAAAGTCTCTTGGGGGGAATTCATGTCGATTTCGGACTGAGGTTACAAGTTACTATGTACATTGTATATAAGGAGGGGTCCGGAATCAAAAGGAGCAAGGGTAGGATGAAAGGAGACAAAGGGAGATGGAAAGAGGAACTACACCGAGGGTCAAGGGTTTGACTCAATGGTGTTTCTCAAAGGAGGAATGAAGGGCCAAGGCCCAAGGAGGAAGGAAGGAGGTTGGGAGTGGGGAATGGCTAGCTGACTGAATAGAAAGGAAGCAGCAGCCCAAATAGGAATGAGGGAGAATAGCGGAATTGAATAGGACAATGTGTCAGGGACTCGTCCGGGGTCGAGGGGGTCCGGGTATAACGTCCGGGACCGAGAGCCTGGCGGGGGGCGGATCGGGCGTGCGTACTGACAGGCCCGATGTGGGACAGCGGTCCCTGGCCACTTAGACTGAAGTGGAAAGTTGTTATTATTATTAAAGGAGAAATATTGTACTACTTACCTGAAGTGGAAAGTTGAGAAGAAGGCTACTTCTTCGGTTCCCACTTCAGGTTCGTTTATATACATGTGGCTTGGATCACATGACGGGTGCCACGTCACCCTCGCACACAGCCGTAACCACCCGGGTGTCTCCGTGGGAGATCCCGAGGGTATCCGGTGCAGGCGCGCGTGCTGGGCACAGCGGGAAGTCGCCCGAGGTGCCCGGGCCGGGTACATGGTGGGCGCGCTGCAGATGGGTCAGTTGTACATTGATACAGAGAAAGTCGTCCGTGTAGAATAAAGAGAGAATAAAGGAGAAGTAAGATAAGGAGAAACTGAGGAGGGGAGGATGAGGGGGAAGAAGGGAAAGGGGGAGGAGGTAAGGAGGGGTGGACCGGCGGGGTACCGGGTCAGGTTGGGCCGGGTGGAGCCGGGTCAGGCGGGTGTGCCCTGACACAATGCAATAGTTGCAAGGTCCGATATAAGTCCAGAAAGTCCGAACTCGGAAGTTAAACTCCGGAATATTGGCAAACATAATTAAATGGAATGAGCTAACCAATACAATGGGTATAAGCAGAGGTGGGGTCAAAGTCCAAGGTCGGAGCTAAGACCGGAGGTTCCGGAGACAGAGATGTGAACGGGATTCCAGAGCGGAGGTCCGGAGTCGGGAGCATAGGTTTTGCATACTCATCTGGAAGGTGTCGAGGTTGGGGTCGGACCCGGAATGTTCCGGAGTCGGACCGAAGGTGGTGTCCGAGCCGGAGGTGGGATAACCTCTTGGGAGTCGGCAAGGAGAAGGTGACGGAAGGGAAGTAGGGCTCCGGAAGTCGGAGTTCGGAGTTCCGGGAGCCCGGAGCGGAGGTCGGGATTGTATGGATATGACAATGTCAAAATAAGTATAGCATATACTTGTGGGACTCACCCGATTTGTGGATCTCTCTGTTGCACAGAAAATCAAGACTCCTGATCTGCAAGGCCAAGTTCATGGTCTTCTTTAGCATGATGTCCGACACGTAGGCTCATGCACACTGGGGTGACATACCAACAACTGAAAGGGTCAGTCCCTTTATTGCTCTTGTGCATCTCCATTCTAACTGACTCTCAATGTTACAGGAATGGGTTCCAGGGAACCCAACCTGAGCCGTTCAGCTCACTAATGGAGGTGGCTGCGTAGCCATCAGAGGGAGAGCAGAATAGGATGAGTGTATGGAAGTACAACCTGTGTGTCGGCCAACGGTAACTTGGCACTCCTGGGAGCGTACCGGTAGCGAGTATGATGTGGGCTCCTTGAGGGAGCCACCTGGCTGTCTGCTAACGGGGACTTGGCGCTCCTGGGAGCGTGCCGGTAGCGGGTGTGCTGGGAGTGTTTGGCTAGCGGTGACTTGGCGCTCAATGGAGCGTACCGGTAGTGAGGGATACTGGGACTCCCAAAGGGAGTCACCCAGTTGGTGGCTATCGGTGACTTGGCGCTCATGGGAGCGTACCGGTAGTGGGAGTTGTTGGGGAAAGTGGGCTGGTGGACCAGTGCACGGTAGTGGGTGACCATGGGAAGTGGGACCCGCGGGTGCGTGGCCAGGCACCCTGGAGCTGCCTGGACCATATCCTTCTCCTGAGGAGGTGGGATAGGCTACAGTTCCTGATAGGGAACTTCTGGTTGGATGGGAGTAACCGCTCGACCACCTGGTGGACCAGTCGGAGCGGGCAGCAGGAGGTTGGGCATGGGAATGCCCTCCTCGTTGCGGTTTTGTCATGGAGAGGAGGAATAGGGAGGTGGACATGGTTCCAGGGTTACAGGTTGAGTTTACAGTGGTGACACAATGGTGAGGATGTTACAATCGCGGTACAAGGTTTGTGGGTTATGTATTTGATATGAAGAAACATCTCGGCAATTACCATACATGTCATATGACTTGTATCTATCTAATACAAATGTTATAATGGCCAAAGGAAGTCCCTTGGAAATCAACAAATCCCCCAGCCAGCACCAAAACCCAGTGGGAAAGCTTGGCATGGGGTTTGGCAGAGAATGAAGTGAGAAGAAAGTAAGAAATATCTTACTGTCAGGGCCCGGCCTCCGTCCAGGGGCGGCCCTACCTCAAAGCTGGACACTCGCGGTGTCCCAGGCAGCCAGGTGCCGGATCCTATCCCAAGCTCCTCAAACTCACTAAGCGGGGATTGAGTTGTCATGTATTATGGAAGGTAGCTACAACTTGCCTAAGTGGGGATTGAGTTAAGAAGAAGGGTAAGTTTCCCTATTCCCCGCTTGGCTGCTATAAAAGGAAATGTACTGTACAGTTCGTAGCGTGACTATGGGTAGAAGCCGAGCATGTTCCCGCGATGCGGAAAAGGTGTCACATGGGTTAAGGCGAGTTGCTCGCCTTGACCCACGTGATTTTTCCCACGGGTTCGCATGCGGGCTGTAGTTGTGAAAGATGGGAGGATGAGGGAAGTGGGGGGAGGTTAGGGAAGGTGGTTCTGGGGTTGTATGGTCAGGTGTGGTTGCCCTGACACTTACCTGTGTGCCTGGTCTATAGGAGTCTAGGCCCATTTCCATAGCAAGGTCTGGTTGCCTGTCACAGACCATAAGATTCTCCATTTCCATAACACTCAAAGCTTGTTTCAAAACACCCTGAGCTTGAGACTATGGAAATGAGTGAATCGCTGAATGCCCCAACCTGAAGTTAATGAAGAGCCGTATCGACAACTCATCATGCGATGCGATCGAGGAGGGAGCATCCCATACAACAAACAGCAAGGAAAAAGCAGAGTAATGCCGATGCCCAAGCCATCAGGGATTTGACCTAGCTATGTCTTCCATCGCTTATCACTCCCAAAAGTCATAACCCATGTACTAACTACTACTTTTTTACAGTACTTCTCTCTGGTCACTTGCGCTAACTCCTTTCACTCTTATTCACACCGCCATCGCCGACTCATTCAACTCCGCCCAATCCCACCTCTGCTCTTTTTCGCATAGAATGCTTCGAGTTTTCCACTCCTGTTCTATCTCTCTTGGTACTGTACTACTCGTGCATCGCCTGTGGGTCACTTCTGATGGCCACACTATGTGTATTAACTATCATATAAATGAATATTCTCTGACCCATATTGTACCATGCCAAAGATCGTAAAGTACCAACGACGAATCAGTAAATGACCAAATACCAATCTGGTAAAAATGGCCGTTTACCATAAAAAACATCGTACATCACCAGAAAAACTGATGTTATTCACCATTTTTGGTCTGGTATCCATTTCTGGTCAATTACTGCATACAAAGTGGTATATTACCGCCGCTCCAGTGGTGTTTGAGCTCGTATTTTACCAGACAAAAAATGGTAAATATTTTCCACTGTGACGCGACATTCCACATGTATCTAGTGCTGGTACGGCCCAGCTTCCTGCAAGATCGAAGTATGTATGTTCCTGTTGCCAACTTCACACGAAATCTCACGTAGGAAATCCTACTAGGGTAGCTGCGAACCATTTCACTTGATTCTGCGTGAGAGGATGGAATCTGCCACAAGACTTCCAAAGGGATGAATCGCGCTCGCTGTGAACTGTGCAGCATCTACGAGTGTTATCACCCGTTGCGTATCAGACCTTTCCTTCCATCTGCCTGTCGTTGGCCATGTCATTGAAGCACATCACGAAAATCGGACTGGCGCTCCCACATGGTCCAGATGCTCCCAGGTGCTCTGGAGCCTCCGGAGTGCTCTGGACCAGGGGACCTTGCTCTAGTTGCCTGTCCGATTTTCGTGATGCAGAGGGTCGTTGGTCTCCTCGCCGCGGGAGGTGATGTTCTCACCGCCGTCAATGCTGCATCGGAGCTTTACGATTTTCCACTGGTGTCGCACTCCTGATCCTCAGCGAGATCGAAGTCAGTAATGATTTATACCGAGCCAGGAGCGCAAGTTAACAATATGCATTATGTAGAAGTTCAGGGGAAACAAAGAGGAATGGGAGAGTTTTGGAAAATGTGTCGCGGACGCTATGGTCGATGTAGTTGCAGGCATCGATTTGTGCAATGCGTCTAATGAAGAGGTTAAGCTGCGGATGGAAAGTGTCACGAAGCTAAGCGAGTAAGTAGTATCTACTCTTTTGCGAGCCGTTGCCATCGTATAACGTAGGTACTTGTGGTTGCGCAGCAGCGTACGAAATTGATCGATTGTGCGGAAAGGTGGAAAGACAATCAAGTACCCACAACCCCCTCCACCACACGAAGAACCCCAGCAGGATCGGTGATTCGAGGAAGCGCGGCCTCGGCATTCTTCAAGGTAACTGTGTTTGATCCTCGTCGGTCATGTTGCTACTCTGATCTCGTTATCGGAACCATGTAGGTCGGTACAATCAACATCGGTTAATTCGTGGAGTCGTGAATTCTTCTGTTTTGAATGGACTCAGGTATCCCATTGTCGTCCATCGCGGTTCAGCTCAGGTGTGTCTGAAAGACATTACGACCGATCGGATCGAGCATCTTATGGTCTCGTGTCGTAACACAGGGGATAGTGAGAATTGCGTATTACTGCGGAGCGCCGTGGCCGGTGCCGACAAGATTCCGCAGAACACGCACGCGCACGCGCACACGGTGGAAGTGTCATCTAGCTCGTCTTTGTTCGACGTGACGTGGTTATCAGAGTCGCGACATATCAACTCCGGACTGCGAAGCTCGTCAAGTTCAACCAAAGTCCAATGAGACCGGTTACGCTTCCGATCCACTACCATCACAATTTTCCAGAACCGAGAATGACTGTTCAGGTCACCGATGATAAAAAGGTGGACAAGATTCCATAGGGTCACAAAATGCATCTTCCGTACATACAATTATGAGGAAAAGGACTTGAAACATTTCGACTCGAAGGGAGAAAGTAAGAAGGGAGGAGCTGCTCAGAGGGAGACTGTTGGTTCTTACGGGTTCTGGCGTAATCATCGGAGGAAACTGAAGGAATCTACGTTTTTGCACGCTCGTGAATTCGACTCGCTGAACCCGGTCATTGCTTGTATTATACAGATTTTGGTGCGAGAAGCAGTGGCCATTCGAGTGAACGTATCCCTCAGCCGCGTAAGTTCTGACATGCCACTCCTGCATCCATTCGGTCTCCGATTCACGATCGCTGCCCAGAGCCTATCATTTGATCTAAGGCACCTGAGCATGGCTGCTAAACCCGAGCACAATGAACCACTGAGAAATTGTGTCGCCCGCGGCCCACATCTACATGTTACCGGACATGCGCAAGACAGCAGTGGATAGACGGACTGTTCCTTACAATGCAAGCCATTCCCAAGGGGTATGAACACTTGAATGTTCTGCAATTGTGTATCGAAATTATCATTATCATGAACGGTGTAATGGACACAACATATGCAGGAGTTATTTTGAGTCGCGCGTGGTGATTGGGATCGAGCCAACGCGATTGGGGATCCCCGTGCATGGAAGAGATGAGAAGTACGTAGCGGGATCCTATCGGGGAGGAAGCAATTATTTTGTTTCGCACTTGGGGAATAATGATATGAAAGAAGCTTCGAGGGTGATAGGTATTGACGTAACATGTCATACAGCCGGAGTGCTTTGGGATGAGCTGGCTTGCTTCGTCGGGGGTTCTTAGGGGGATCGTTCATGGTTGTAAAGTGAGGGATTCGGCTTGTGGCACACGATCGTGATGAGGAGATCGAGACCAGCAAGACGCCGGGACTCATTACATAATACCGTTGGGCTTTGACGGGTTTCACCGAGCTGAATCACCAATCAGGTAATGTAGGGTAATGTGCAGCCCCATTCTGACCCACATGTTCGGGCGAAGGGCCCATCATCGCTAGCTGTAGGGATTGGTTTGCTGCCTGTATAGGGGTGTACTGTCATCATCGTTCCGTGGTGAGCCCATGGACAAAATTTTCGGTCGCGTGGGTTCAGCCTCTAGAGGTGCGTTCAAATTCAGATGTCTTATGTACAACTAACTTACTCGAGATCCACACTTAAAAATCCTGATCGGAGAATAAGGATTCAAATTCATCCACCTATGTCAGGCCTACCTGCTTCATCCGGGGTACAGTGACACGGCAAGGTCGTTAGCTGCGGTGGTAATGCCAAATCCTCCCATTCCGCCATCTTCTTGTTGCTTCCGGGGCGCATCACCATACATTTTTGCGAACACGCAGTAGTCTATGTGCGCCTGGCACCGGCCTTCTTGCAAGGTCGAAGGATGTTCCCGAACTTTGCATCAAACCTCCCATAGCGAACCTAGAGCAGAACCAAGATAGATGGGTGTGGATCGGTTTCTCAGTTGGTTCTGCATAAGAGGATGGAATCTGCCGCAAGACTTTCCATAAGCGCGCAATGGGATGAATTGCGCCTTGCGGCGATCTCATGGCTGTGAACTCCGCAGCCTCTACTTGAGTGTCACCATCCGCTGCGCGACCGACCTTTTCTCCTCATCCTTCATTATTGGCCATGTCGCTGAGGCAGAGGGTCGATAATCTCCTCGCCGTGGGAGGCGATGTTGCCATTCCAGTTCTCACCGCCGTCAACACCGCATCGGGCGTGTTCCCTCCCCTACAGGCTGCCACCAATGCCGCACTGCTCATCCTCACTGAAATCAAAGTTAGTAGCAATATATATCGATCCTGGGACGGAACTTGACAATCTGCTTTGTATAGAAATTCAAGGGAAATAAGGGAGAATTGGAGCGTTTTGGAAAATATATCGGAGACACCATGGTCAATGTGGTTACAGCCATTGGTTCGTATGGTGAATCTAATGAAAAACCCAAGTCGTGGGTTGAAAGTGTCAAGAAGCTGGGCGAGTAAGTAGTATCTGCTCCATGCAAGCCACTGCGGTTGTATAACATGAGTAATCTGTAGGGCGCTGGAGCGCATTCAAATTGAAATCCGTCGATTGAGTGGGAAGATGGAAAGACAGTCTGGTATCCGCAACTTCTTCTCCCATATGAAGAACCCTAGCAGGCTCGATGATTTAAAGAAAGATTTTGGCGAAGCCTTGGCAATGTTCCAGGTAGTCCCGTTTGATTCCCGGTTATGTTTCTGTCCTGATCTCATTATCGTAGCTGGAGACAGACTTGATGGTTGGTGCGATAGCAAACAATCAAGTTCTGAATGAACTTAAATATCCTATTGTCCCCCATCACGATTCAACACAGCCGTGCCTGCCAGACACTAGGATTGATCTGATCGAGCGTATAATGGCGTGGTGTCGTACCACGGAGGATGGCAAGAATCGCGTATTACTGCTTACTGCCGTGGCTGGTGCGGGCAAGACATCTGTTGCGCTCTCAATCGCAGAGGAGTGTAAAAGAGCAAAGATATCATCGTCAAGCTTCTTTTTCAAAGCAGGCGAGCAGTCGCAGCCGGACCATCTGTTCAGCGGCATGGCTCGATCTCTGGCAACCAGTGACCCCGCATACCGTGCCTCCCTCATATCGGCTCTTCAAGAGGACCCAGCCCTCTCGACTGCCCCATTCGCGACGCAATTCGAGAAACTAGTGGCTGAACCTCTCCGTCTCAGGACATCCTTGTCTGACCGTCCTATGGTGATTATCATTGATGCGTTAGATGAGTGCGATACAAAGTCATTCCCACGTCTTGCCGATATACTTCGGAAAGCAGTCCCAAAACTACCACCCAACATCAAATTCTTTCTCACTTCGAGACAATTTGACCTCGTTGATCGTTTCCTATCGCCGAATTACCCTATTGATCGCCTCACCATCGATCTGTCGGACGATGCTAACATGCATGACTGTGCTATCTACATCCGATCACAACTATACGAACTGAAGGACGTGCATCCTGGTTTGGAAGATGGAATCGGGGAAGAAGACACATTAGTCCAAAGCATACGAGAGCGAGCGGGCGGCTTGTTCATTTGGATCAGTACTGTCTTTGATTACATGAAGGTCAGCGGTAGTGATGCTACGAAGATGCTGAAGAAACTGCTGGATGAAGATCTCAACCGACCAAAGGCGTCCGCTGAGGAAGTGATGGATAGGCTATATGCGAATATTTTAGAGAAGTGCAACTGGAAGGATGACGATTTCGTGCATGACTACCCGATCGTGATGGGAGCAATTCTAATCGCCCAGAAGCCACTATCTGTTGTGGCCTGGGACGCCATTCTCTCACCACTGCTGGCGTCGGACATCCGATATGCATTAGCTCAGCTTGCACCCCTTGTCTCAGGAGTTGGGGATGCTAAAAGGCCAATTCGTATTCTGCACCAATCTTTTCGCGACTTTCTCACAGACCGAGTCAATCCACAATCACCCATACTTGGTCGGTTTGGAGTGGATGCGAGGAGGGAGAACGACAGAGTGGCCCTGCGCTGCATCGAAATCTTGAATACAGAACTTTCGAGTATAAAGGATTTAGGGCTGATTGAGGACTTATCCGAAAAAGCCAAGCTGCCACCCATTCCTCAAGAGGTGCCGTCTGAACATGTCCATTATGCATGTCGGCATTTCGTGCATCATCTTAGCCAATTGCAGGAGCCGCTGGAGGCGGCCAAAGATTCTATTCACGCATTTCTCAACGAGCAAATATTGCGCTGGGTGGAAGTCTGTGTGAGGACGGAAGGGTACATTAGTATATCATTGTTCCCTGAATGGGCCAAGGTACGAATCATCAGTAGCGATTGTTTGAGGCTCTTGTTCAGTCTCATGTTCCTGCAGTTGAACATTGATCGGGCCTCCAAAGAAGTCATTCACAAGTTGGTCAAAGTGTTTCGCAATGTGAGGAGAAATCTTGCGTTCTTTTTAAGATTGCAGGAGGCATATGAGTTGGCAAATGATTCAGTTGCACTGTGCCATTGCCTTGTGTCTACGGACTCAGAGTCCTACACCCCGGATTTAGCTCGAGCACTTGGGAGCCTAGATGCATCACTCACCAACCTTGGACAACATTCTGAAGCACTCCTTGTGAACGAAGCAAGTGTGAAACTCTGGCGCGAGCTCGTTGCCACCCATCCAGCATCATACACCCCAGATTTGGCTCGAGCGCTCCTGAATCTTTTTGTATCACTCGACAAAGTTGGACGCCATTCCGAGGCACTCATGGTAATCAAAGAAAGTGTGAAACTCTGGCGCGAGCTCGTTGCCACCCATCCAGCATCATACACCCCAGATTTGGCTCGAGCGCTCCTGAATCTTAAAGTATCACTCCACAAAGTTGGACGCCATTCCGAGGCACTCATGGTAATCAAAGAAAGTGTGAAACTCTGGCGCGAGCTCGTTGCCACCCATCCAACATCATACACCCCAGATTTGGCTCGAGCGCTCCGGGATCTTTTTGTATCACTCGACAAAGTTGGATGCCATTCCGAGGCACTCATGGTAATCAAAGAAAGTGTGAAACTCTGGCGCGAGCTCGTTGCCACCCATCCAGCATCATACACCCCAGATTTGGCTCGAGCGCTCCGGAATCTTAAAGTATCACTCGACAAAGTTGGACGCCATTCCGAGGCACTCACGGTAATCAAAGAAAGTGTGAAACTCTGGCGCGAGCTCGTTGCCACCCATCCAGCATCATACACCCCAGATTTGGCTGGAGCACTCCGGAATCTTAAAGTATCACTCGGCAAAGTTGGACGCCATTCCGAGGCACTCACGGTAATCGAAGAAAGTGTGAAACTCTGGCGCGAGCTCGTTGCCACCCATCCAGCATCATACACCCCGGATTTGGCTCGAGCGCTCCAGAATCTTAAAGTATCACTCAACAAAGTTGGACACCATTCCGAGGCACTCACGGTAATCGAAGAAAGTGTGAAACTCTGGCGCGAGCTCGTTGCCACCCATCCAGCATCATACACCCCAGATTTGGCTGGAGCGCTCCTGAATCTTTTTGTATCGCTCGACAAAGTTGGACGCCATTCCGAGGCACTCATGGTAATCAAAGAAAGTGTGAAACTCTGGCGCGAGCTCGTTGCCACCCATCCAGCATCATACACCCCAGATTTGGCTGAAGCGCTCCTGAATCTTTCTGTATCACTCGACAAAGTTGGACGCCATTCCGAGGCACTCACGGTAATCGAAGAAAGTGTGAAACTCTGGCGCGAGCTCGTTGCCACCCATCCAGCATCATACACCCCAGATTTGGCTGGAGCGCTCCGGAATCTTAAAGTATCACTCAACAAAGTTGGACGCCATTCCGAGGCACTCACGGTAATCGAAGAAAGTGTGAAACTCTGGCGCGAGCTGGTTGCCGCCCATCCAACATCATACACCCCGGATTTAGCTCGAGCGCTTGGGGGTCTAGATGCATCGCTCACCAACATTGGACAACATTCTGAGGCACTCCTTGTGAATGAAGAAAGTGTGAAGCTCTGGCGCGAGTTAGTTGCCATCCAACCGATATCGTACTCCCCCGATTTGGCTCAAGCACTCGGGAATCTTGTAATATCTCTCGACAATCTCGGACGCCACTCTGAGGCGCTCCTCATAAATGAAGAAAGGCTCAGACTCCTGCCCCAGTAGTTGTCATTTATCTGATATCATCCACTCCGGGTTCGACACGATCATTCTGCAGCCTCATGCTCACCAGCTCGTGCAAACAGTCACCATTATGCCAAGACCCTAACTTCCGTTCAAGATTTTGTTGTTCGCGGCGAGTTACTCACCCGCCATCATGTGTTTTTGGTGTAGCCTTGGTAATGCAGACTCCACCTGTTTTCATGCTTAGGGCGCTGTGTGGACGCAGGACAGGAGTCAATATTACACTATCACTAGCTTCATTCCCAATACATGCACACAAGTCTTAACAATCATATTCCTGCGTTACTCATGTCAGACTTTCTTCCCCTCCCTTGATCGATCATCATTGTTTGAGAAGACCCAGGAGTCTAATAATTATCATCGCTTTTCGGGACTCATCAAGACCATTTCATCCGAGCGCGAAGGTTATCACCGGGAATCCGGAGTGAAGAAGCATGCACACCCAACCTCACATTCCCGGATCCGGAAAACCCGGCCGTGAGTATGTAATACATATTCACTTCTCTTTCACGTGTCGGAAACACACCCCGAGGAAGTGATCACTCCGACTCCATTCCTTTCTGACTCCGGGCGCAGAAGGGCGGGCTGTTTGACAAGTGAGTGCGGGAATTCGACCTCAGTTGATCAGCCGATCACTCTTCAAGTAAGAAATAATGCTTCAAGGAGGAGGCCACAATCCTTCTCTTCTTCCACATGTCCTTCACGCCAAGTGCGAAGAGACACATCTATGATGTCATCACCACAGGATCATTACCTCCCCAGTAGGGACCCGTTTTCATCTGTGGCGAAGAACCGTGCTTAAAATTGATCTTAGTACCGCAGTCAATCTATTTCCACATTGTCCTTCGAGGTATGTCCTGATCCAATTCAAATTCAAAACAAAGGGATGTATATTTACAACTGACTTACTCGAGGCCCAACACTTGAGTGGAGCATTAAGCGTTCAAACCTGTCATCCAGTGTTAGAGCGCCATTTTTCACTCATCTGCTTCGTCGGGGTCCAGTGACACCACGAGGTCGTTCGCCGTTAGTGGAAATGCCAAATCCTCCCATTCCGCCATCCTATCTTGTTACTGCCAGTGTGCATCACCACTCGCTTTGCAAACACGCGACATTCCACATGAATCTGGTGCTGGTACGGCCCAGCTTCCTGCAAGATCGAAGTATGTATGTTCCTGTTGCCAACTTTACACCAAATCTCACGTAGAAAATCCTAGGGTAGCTGCGAACCATTTCACTTGATTCTGCGTGAGAGGATGGAATCTACCACAAGACTTCCAAAGGGATGAATTGCACTCGCTGTGAACTGTGCACCATCTACGAGTGTTATCACCCGTTGTTCCATCTGCCTGTCATTGGTGATGTCATTGAAGCAGAGGGTCGTTGGTCTCCTCGCCGTGGGAGGCGATGTTCTCACCGCCGTCAATGCTGCATCGGGGCTGTTCCCTCCTTTACAATTTGCCACTCGTGCCACACTCCTGATCCTCAGCGAGATCAAAGTTAGTAATAATTTATAACGAGCCAGGAGCGAGAGTCAACAATATGCATTATGTAGAAGTTCAGGGGAGGAATGGGAGAGTTTTGAATATATCACAGACGCTATGGTCGATGTGGTTGCAGGCATCGATTTGTATGATGCGTCTAACGAAGAGGTTAAGCCGTGGATGGAAAGTGTCACAAAGCTAGGCGAGTAAGTAGTATCTACTCTTATGCAAGCCATTGCCATCGTATAACTTGTGGTTACGCAGCAGCGTATTCAACCCGAAATTGATCGATTGTGCGGAAAGATGGAAAGACAGTTAGGTACCCACAACCCCCTCCCCCACACCACGAAGAACCCCAGCAGGATCGATGATTTAAAGAAAAATTTTAGCGCGGCCTTGGTGTAATTCTGTTTGACCCTCGTCGGTCATGTTGCTGCTCCGATCTCATTATCGTAGCCATGTAGCTGCGGACAAAGTTGACGGTTGGTGCAATAGCAAACAATCAAGATCGGTTAATTCGTGGAGTAGTGACTTCTTCTGTTCTGAATGGACTTCAGTATCCCATGTCGTCCATCACGATTCAACCCAGGCGTGTCTGAAGACATTAGAACCAATCGCATCGAGTATATTATGGCCTGGTGTCGTAGTAGCGAGAATCGTGTATGACTGCGGAACGTCGTGGCCGGGCCGACAGGACATCTATTGCGCTCTCGACTTCAAAGGATATTAGCAGTGCAAACTTCCTTCGGGTGATAAAATCCCTGCTATCGCCTTGGGGACTTGGAAATCGAGGCCAGGAGAGACCGAACTTGCCGTAAGTATCTGCCGCTCTCAGTGCGGGCTACAAACATATCGATGGAGCGTGGATATACGGAAGTTCAAACATATCTCGTGAAGCTCATCTGAGTCATTTGTCGCACGTTCCATGAACTGCGTACTGCGAAAATCTAGAGACTCGGTATCGCTGTGCGAAAAAGTAGTGTCAAGCGGGAAAATATTTGGCTCACAAGCAAGGCATCTATTGCCTGACGATGATGCCAACTGCTCCCTGTATCTGATGCGTGGACCCTCCACACTAGCCGTAGCGTTTCACCGACCGGAAGACATGGGGGGGAATTCTCGACCGAACATTGACCGCGTTGCAGACATCATATCTTGATCTATATCTGGTCCACTGGTACGCCACGCATTATGGCATTTTCTCGCTAATTGCAACGAACACTACAGTGTTACCAGGCCCGTTGCTTTCGAGAAGGGGACCCGGGAAGTAGACGCGGATCTCACTGAGAATCCTTGTACGACGGTGGTGGAGATGGTGGATAAAGGGAAAGTACGCAACATTGGAGTCTCGAAGTAGGTCTTCTTTGGCGAACTCGATGGCTCCTGCTGAAGCAGTTTCAATAGTCGGCGCCTCGAAAATTTAACTGCCAGTCCACTCAAATATCAGCCTGCGGTGAATCAAGTTGAAACTAATTGGCTCAACTCACGACCCAAACTTCTCGAGTGGTCTAGAAACAATGGAACCCTTTTAGAAACATACTCGCCGCTTGGGAGCGATAGGCAAGTCAAAGACAGTTTCAGTGGGTGCAGAACTCGGCGTTACCCCCGCTCAAGCTATTATCTCTTGGCTGAAGCAACGTGGGGTGGTTGTATTACCGAAGAGCGTTATTCCGCCAGGGATTCAAGAGAACATCCAAGGTGTGTGTACTGATGCCCCCCGTTTTTCATACCTCTCCATTCACATAACTTTGTCCTCTCCCTCCCCTTTCAAACAGTGTTTGAGCTTCCGCGAGAGGCTTTTGACAAGATCGAGAAATCCGCCACGTCGCACAAACCTCAAAGGGTAGTCAACCTGTCGGAGCAATGGGGACATGATATTTTCAAGGACGAGTAAACTTGTCTCATCGAGGATATAGATGTATGTGTCCATCTTGAGAGTGTTACACTGCCTCCAAATCTGATGATTTCACTGACAGCTACCTGTGACTTCAGTTGCAAATATCGGACGAACATGACTGATCTCTCATAGTGATGCCTGCAAAGCCACAGGCAGCACAAGGGATTGGAATGAGTTCCCTTTGTCATATTGTCTGATCGCGACCATCAAAGTGATGAACATCGGGTTGCTCATCCATATCATCCTACACATCCAGGCGGACTCTCCCAGTTTCTTTAGTGTTAGGGTGCATCGCAAGCTGCCCGCGTGGGCGCGTAATGGGGTCGCTATTGTCTGGAATAGGACATGGAGTCTTGGGATGCTTGCAGTGACGAGGGTCTGCACTGGAATGGACGGGTGGCAAGTATGATGCCTTAAATTGCACCACGGGCGCATCAATTAAGGTACGTGGCGTTGGAACGAGTTAAGGAAGGGTGACGTTGAACCGTATTATCTTCGTTCAATGGGTCACGCTTTGGCCCAGCCTCTACTTTAGTAGAGGCTAAGATCCTGCCTAGGCCCGGCCGGGACTGAGTTCAAATATCGACCCAATGGTCACGTTGATTGCCTAAGCGATCACGAATCTCGTCTGTTGCTCCGCTTGTGCCCGTGATCGTCTCAGCAGCTTGTTGGACTCACCACGGTCACAAACGGCCATCATGTCAATCTACCGATCAAACCCTTGTCAGCTGTGTCATGACTTCAATCGCTGTGGAACAGCGAGCGAGAAGCAAATGTGCTACGAGTCTTGAATTTAGGTCATTCCCAACCTGGCTGCACATTTAAATCAGCTTCTTTGGTCTCACATGGATGACAAATCGGATGGCGAGCTGGGAGCCTGGCTTGTATAGCGCAGGTGCTACGATCTTCTTGCTGTGAGCATCAAAGCGGCCAGAAGATGGCAAGCCTGGCCCGCAGAACGAAAATCGCCTCATGACTGCGTAGTGCATATCCTGAATATCTGGCTTCTCTAACGTAAAGACGAGTTCGTTCATCAAAATGCCTCTTGGATGGCGCTGAACAACGATACGAGCATCTAGGGATCTTCCTACCGATGACACGAGGAAAATTCACTTTCCCCACATTCTGATGGTCAGAGTTATTGCGAATCCTGGCCACTATTGCCTCTTACAAGGATATTGTCTACTCGTGAATATGAAGGGCAACTTGATGCCGACAATGGTAATACACGGTTGGACCAGTTCGTGGGATCCAACTCACACCCTTACACCCTTGATGTTCACAGTCCTTGGCAGATCTTTCAGCCATGACCTCCACCCATTGGCTCTTCTGCAACGGCTCTTTCATCCGGTGGCTTGCAGTAAAGGATGTGACTGCTTCCAGTTCCACGATGATTTTTAGAATAATGGGGCGTGGAAGACATCACACGTTACAGAACACATGACACTTCAGAGAGGATAATTATTGTGTCGACCTCTGATGAGCACTTCACTTAATCGCTGTTCAGGGGATATAAAAGACTCATCCTCCAGCAGCTCAGACCGGTCCTCCAAACCTGTAAAGAGTCAACGAACCCCCGTAACCCAACCCGCATCATTTCTTCCAATTCCATCACAATAAACTACAGGTGTGTTGAGTTATGATTAAATAATGTATCATTTGGGTTGATACTGCTATGTTTCAACAGATATGGTGGATGTTGTTACCGAGCTCAGACAATACCTCTTTGCAAATCCTGACGTCTATAGAGCATTCGCATTAGCCGTTCGCATCGTCCTTCGGATGAACATTCCGCAGTTGGAACAGCTGGGGATCAGGAGTTTGAATGATTACCTCGATTTCTATGAGACGCTTTTGAATTGGGTGCCTACGGAGACGAGTGATGGAAGGAACATTTACTATCACTTGTGCATTTTCTACTTCATTTTGGACCAGCTCCCCTTGAGGCTTCTTCAAACTCCGATTCTTCCTACTTCCACACCCCCTTACACCTGGCTTTCAGACTGGGTTATTTCCTTTGCGAAAGCCATGGGTGCTAACATGGACAAACCCGAATCGTTGACCCCAGAGTCGCTTCAGACCTTCTACGATGCTCCCAGTTACCGGATGGAAGACTATATCGTGCCCGAGGGGGGCTGGCAGAACTTCAACGAGTTTTTCGCCCGGGAACTTAAACCTGGGCTTCGGCCCATCGATGCTCCCGATGACTCTAGGGTCATCGTGGGTTCCGCTGATTCCGTCTTCGACGGTTTCTGGCTTATTGAAGATGAGGGTGTGGTTTATTTGAAGTACATTCCGTGGCCAGTTAAGCTCCTGCTGGCAGATAGCGCTTATGGGGATCAATTCGACGGCGGTGCCTTCACGCACTCCTTCCTCGCACCAAACGACTACCATCGTCAGCATGCACCGGTGTCCGGTACAGTTTTGGAAGCGAAAGTCATCCCCGGCCTTTGCTATCTCGAGGTCGAGGCAACGACCGGCACCGACGGAAAGATCTCTTTCGGAATGCGAAGAGGCCTTCCGGAGGCCGAGATCGGTCGTGGAGCGCGTAAGTGGCGTCGGAGGCGTGGCGAGGTGCCTCCAAATGATGACATCAACGCCCCCAACTCGCCTGGTTATCAATTCCTTCAGGCGCGTGGACTCATCGTTATCGATAACCCCGTCCTTGGTCTAGTTGCTGTTTTACCCGTCGGAATGGCGCAGATATCGTCGGTCGTACTTTCGGTCCAGCCTGGCCAACAAGTGGAGAAGGGGGACGAGATTTCTTACTTCCAATGCGGTGGTTCTGATTGCGTTATTGTCTTCCAGAAGGGGGCTAACGTCCAGTTCACTGCTACTATCGGCGAACATTACAACTACGGCGAAAAGATTGCAGAGAGTGTACCCGATGATTGATGAGCACTGAATCTCAATGGTCTCGATGACACCCCCCATCTCGATGCATGTCTCTTCAGAAACCTGCACCTCACCCGTCTTCTAGGATTGCTTTGCGCCTCTTGGAATTTTGTACTTCTATCTCAACTGTACCAACATGTTCTGTCGTGCTTGTCTTGTAAGTTCCAAATGTTGCCCTGTTTTTCGATGTCAAACAATCAAGTTATCATGCGGTCGTAGCCGGGATACCAGCCATCCTTGTTAATAAGCTGTTGTAATACGATTGTAGGCTACCCGCGAGGACAGCAAATAGATACCAGGCCCTTCCGTCTACAGCCAACGTGGGTCTGCTATGCTGGGTCACAACCAGGGCAGTAATGCGCACGCACAAAGTTAACCACCACACACTAGCTCAACTCATTTTCGAATTCGACATTGATCAAAATACTGTACTATCACCTAAATCAGCGCTACCATCAATCCCCTTCCATGCATGACATGTAATTCCAATACAAGTCGAGACCCGGAGAGATCAAACCTGCCGTATCTGCCGCTCTCAGTGCAGGCTACAAACATATCTCGTGAAGCTCGTCCGAGTCATCCGTCGCACGTTCCATGAACTGCGTTCTGCGAAAATCTGTCACGTCATTCAACAAATGGGATGGTCGCGGAAGGACTTGCTCAGCTATGGACGGTTCCTTGGTAACTAGAAGTAGGAGTCCAAGCGCCTTGGCCGAAGAAAATTTGACGACAAAGATGGTGGCGTGAAGCGAGATCTGGTCAGGGATGGAATCGTATTGATTCCCCGTCAAGGATATGATTCTGTTCCGTCGAGGTGAGGGTCACGACTGTCAGTATTGCTCTAACACGCATCTGCAGGAAAATCAGCTGTCTTCCCGGTATGGCGACGCCCATCACGCTCACATTCCCCAGAGTGTTTTTCTCCTGTCTGTACCTGCTGCCCTGACAATCCTCAGTATTGCTCTCCAACCTATTGGCTCTTCCTGTCCCGCTCAAAGTAGCGAGATATCTGTTGGCTCTCTGGTTGATCCAGCATGTTTCCGTACGTCTCGGAGGTGAAGACATGAAGTTAACTCATGCCTCATGATTTGTACTTGAGCTCGTGGAGAACGGATGATTGTTATGAGTGTATTTCGTAATATGTGATGCGCCAGAGGCTTACGTGGGGTTGATACTCATAATTGGCTCACAAGCTCTTACTTCTCGCATTTTCCAAGACGGTCCAGCGCACGAGCAGTGCAGGAATATGACAGTCGAGACTCATACGCATAAACGGCAGAGTATTCGGAGTGAAGCTGGGAGAGCATGTGACGACTGCACATCCATGCCAAGTGTCCAAGTAGCACCTGAAGCATGAAACATGATAGGACCTACAATACCAAGGCTAAATCAAATGCATATGATGGATGAGTAACATACAACTCACGACGATATGAGCTACTGCAATCGCAGAATGATCGCGACAGACTCAGGTGGATAAATGGAAACTACTGGCGCAAGAGTCTGCGCCTTTCGTCATTTACGAGGAGCGCCTCGGAATGCCGTCCGAGATTGCCAAGCGATACAACAAGATTTCCGAGTGCTCGAGCCAAATCCGGTGTTTCCATGAATAACAGCTAGCCCGCGCCAGAGTCCGACACTCTCTTCAATCACTGCGAGTGCCTCGGAATGCCGACTGAGATTGTGAAATGATACAAAAGGATTTCCGAGCGATCGAGTTAAATCCGGAGTGTATGAGGTGGGATGGACAGCAACTAGCTCACGCCAGAGTTTGACACTTTCTTCAATCACCAGGAGTGACTCGGAATGCCGTCCGAGATTGTCCAGTGATACTTTGAGATTCCGGAGGGCTCCAGCCAAATCCGGAATGTATGATGCTGGATGGACTGCGACTAGCCCACGCCAAAGCCTGACACCCTCTTCGATCACCGGGAGCGCCTCAGAATGCCATCCGAGTTTCTCAAGTGATACAGAAAGATTCTCGAGCGCTCGGGCCAAATCCGAGGTGTATGATGTGTGAGGGGCGGCAACTAGCTCGCGCCAGAGTTTGACACTTTCTTCGATCACCTGGAGCACCTCAGAATGCCATCCGAGACTGTCCAGTGACACAAATAAATTCGCGAGCAAGTCCGGGGTGTATGCTGTCGGATGGGCAGCAACTAGCTCACGCCAAAGTCTGACACTTTCTTCTATCACCGGAAGCGCCTCCGAATGCCGTCCAAGATTATTCAGCGATACGGAAAGATTCTCAAGTGCTCCAGCCAAATCTGGGGTATACAACGTCGGATGGAGAGCAACTAGCTCGCGCCGGAGTTCAACACTTTCTTCGATCACCGAGAGTGCTTCCGAATACCTTCCGAAAATGTCCAGTGACACCTTAAGATTCTCAAGCGCTCGAGCCAAATCCGAGGTGTATGTCGAGTGGACAGCAACTAGCTTGCGCCAGAGATTGACACTTTCCTCAATCACCGCGAGCGCCTTGGAATGCTGCCCGAGATTGTCCAGTGATACTCGAGCGCCCGAGCGAAATCTGGGCTGTATGATGTCGGATGGACTGCAACCAGCTCTCGCCAGATCTTGACACTTTCCTCGATCACCGGAAGAGCTTCAGAATGCCGTCCAAGATTGTCCAGTGATATAAAAAGATTCCCGAGGGCTTGAGCCAAATCCGGATGGTAGGACTCTGTGCCCGCGGAAACAAGGCTACGGCAAAATGCAACGGAATCATTTGCCAACTCATATGCCTCCTGCAATCTTAGAAAGAATGCAAGGTTTCCCCTCACATTGCCGAACACTTTGACCAGCATGTGAATGACTTCTTTTGAGGTCCGTTCAACGCTCAACTGAAAGAGTATGAGATTAAGTATGAATGCCAAATGGACGCTACTGATGATTCGCACCTTGGCCCACTCAGGGAATGATGATATGCTAATGTACCCTTCCGTCCTCACACAGACTTCCCCCCAGTGCGCTATTTGGTGATTGAGGAATGCGTGAACAGATCCACTGGGAATTTCCAGTGGCTCTTGAACTTGCCTGAGATGGCACACAAAATGGTGACACGCGTAATGGAATTGTTCGGACAGCGTGCCTCGAGGAATTGGTGGCAGCTTGGCCTTTTCGGACAAACCCTCAATCAGCCCCAAATGCTTCATGGTGGGAAGGTCCTTATTCAATATTTCGATACAGCACAGGGCCACTCTGGAGTTCTCCCTCAGCATTTTAGAAAAGTGTGATTGGAAGAACGACGACTTTGTGCATGATTATCCGATTGTGATGGGAGCAATCTTAATCGCACAAATGCCACTGTCGGTTGCGGCATGGGATGCCATTTTGTCACCACTCCTGACCTCGCCCATTCGATATACGTTGGCCGAACTTGCACCCCTCCTCTCAGGAGTCAAGGATCCTGACAAGTCGATTCGTATTTTGCATCAATCTTTTCGCGACTTTCTCGTGGACCGAATTGACCCGCAATCACCCACACTCCGTCGGCTTGCAGTGGATACGAGCGTATACAGGCTATCCATCATTTCCTCAGTGGAGACCTTCGATCCGTTCTCCCCGGCATCGAGCAGCTTCTTCAGCATCCTCGCAGGATCACCATTAGCGATCTTCATGTAGCGGAAGATGGTACTGATCCAAATGAACAAGCCACCTGCCCGTTCCAATATACTTTGGACCAATTTCTCCTCATCCTCGATTCGGTATTTCAAATCAGGATGCACACCTTTCAGTTCGCGTAATTGTGATTGGATGTAGACAGTACAGTCATGCACGTTGGCATCATCTGAGAGATTGATGCTGAGGCGATCGATAGGGAAATCAGGTGATAGAAAACGATTAACGAGGTCGAATTGTCTTGAAGTGACAAAAAATTTGATGTTGGGCGGCAGTTTTGGCACTTCCTTTCGAAGCATATTAGCAAGACGTGGAAACGCTTCCGTGTCACACTCGTCCAACGCATCGATGATGACTACCATAGAACGGTCGGACGGAGAGGTTTTGAGATGGAGAGGCTCAGCCACTAGCTTCTTGAATTGCGTCACAAATGGAGCAGTCGAGAGGGTTGGGTCTTCTTGAGGGGTCGATATGAGAGAGGCGCGGTATAAAGGGTCGTGCGTTGCCAGAGATCGAGCCATGCCGCTGAACATATGATCTGGCCGCGATTGTTCGCCTGCCTTGAAGAAGCTTAACAGTAATATCCTTTCCTTTTTACATTCCTCTGCGATTGAATGGGCAACAGATGTTTTGCCTGCACCAGCGACGGCGGTCAGCAGCAATACACGTTTTTCTCCATTCCCCGTGTTGCGGCACCATGCCATACTGTGCCCAATCAGATCAGCCCTCGTGCCTTCCAGGCACCCCTGAGTTGAATCGTGGTGGGCGACAACGGGGTATTTAAGTTCGTTCAGAACTGAGGAATTCTCTACCTCATGAGTTAACCGATCTTGATTATTTGCTATTGCACCAATTGCCAGGTTTATCTCTAGCTACGTGGTCGCTGTGATAAGACCATAAACCAATGAGGATCAAATAAAATTACCTGGAACGACGCCAACGTTTCATTGAAATCCTTCTTTAAATCATCAATCCTGTTGGGGTTCTTCATGTGAGAGAAGAAATTGCGGATGCCAGACCGTCTTTCCACCTTTCCACGCAGTCGACCGATTTCGGTTTGAATGCGCTGCAATGCCCTGTGAAGTACCTAGTCACACGATGGTGACGGGTTGCATAGAGTGGACACTACTTACTCGCCCAGTTTTGTGATGCCTTGCACCTACGGCTTTACCTCCTCACCGGAGGCATCATATGAATCAATGGCTGCAACCACACGGACGACGGCATCAGCGATATATTTTCCAGAACGCTCCCATTGTTTCTTATTTCCCTCGAACTTCTGCACCATCCGGACTGTCAACGTTCATTCCCGCCCGACGAAGCGTTGACGGCAGTAAGGATTGGGATTGCCACATCACCTCCCACCGCAAGGAGATTGTGCGCAACAGAGGCAGCGACACGCAAACGAGGGCTGCGCAGCACACAGTCATGTGTCGACCCAGTGCGGTCAAACGGCAGATTCCATGGATCTCTATGTACGAACTCGGCAATATGTTCATGAGGTTGAGGTGTCAGACACTGCAAAACCCGATGACCATAACAACCCGAAGGTACCAACCAGCAACCCCCCTTCATCTACAGAGAATCCCCTCATGTACGCTACGGTGTATCGACGGGCCACGCCCATCAAGGATAGATTCATCGTCATCATCATCACCCCAAACTCCAATGCAGTCTTCAAATAACTCGGGAAATCCCTGAACAAGGCTGCGTTCCGCAGCACGGTTTTGGCGCGACTTGGCTTGTATCGGAGAATGCCACGCTAGAAATTTCGCAACCCTTGAAGGGGTTGCGGCACCGCACAGCAGAGGGCGCGACAGAATTCCATGCAGTTCTCAACATCTTCACCGCAGGCCCTTAGTGCAACTAGCTCTCCCCTACTGCTTGACACCCCCTGGGTTCTGCGATGAAATAGATTGGAATTTTCTTGCTTAATTCCAATAGAGTATGAATACCAAGTGCTCTGAGAGTGGTCGACGTGGCTTGGTGGGACCCAATTTACTCCGTGCCCTCATGGACGAACGTGATTCCGTACCCAGCGTTCCAGTTGAGCGTTTTCAGGTTCAGTCAATGTGCGCATGAAAAAAAAAACATAGAGCGACGCACTAATCCATTAATCATCCAACTGTCGATCAGGCTCAGAATATGTGATGATAATACTAGCATCAACCTGTGTGAATGGACCTTAATTATGTTTGGTTATCTATCATCACCATCGATGATCTCGAGGAGCGCGATCCATGTCGCAACACAAACATCTCCTGGTTATCCTACTGCGATACGGAAGCCCAAAGCAGTATCCAGCCTAAGCGAACCGGGTAACTTGCGGAGCATTCACCAAAAGGGAAGTCGATGACAAGCGACGATACTTCATTCTCGCCATGTGCTCTCCGCGATGGTTTTCTTGCATATGATTTTGGATCCATTCTTGTTTCCCTTCCGAGTTGTACGGGATAAAGCTTTCCTCGCGTTTTCAATCGACGATGTTATGAAATTATGACATGGGCCCCCATCGGGTGAACGGATCCCTGTGATTGCGTTGGGAGCACGACTGTCAACGCCCGGCGAAGCTGGGGCCCCCTACTTCCACTGCTTTGGAAAAAAGTGTGGATGTGCGGGGGGGAACTTGATCTCTGGGTATGCTCTCTACCCCTGAACGAGAAAGAAATTGGCATCGCCTTGAAAGAAAGTCATGAGCGGGGAAGACATCTGACTTAGGTATGATTTCTTCCTCCTGTGCCTCTGGCTTTAATAGACGAGTGCTCTGTGGGGCTAGTTACGGAATTCACTCTACCGACCTGAAGACGTCGAAGCAGCGCTGGACGAAACTTTGACTGTATTGCGTGCAGGGTTTATATCTCGCCCATTAAGCATAACGGACCCCCCTACTTGGCCAGCGGCATTCAGGAAGGGCGCCCAGGAGGTGAATGCCGAGGCCCCTGAAACCCGCTACCTCAAGAAAGTAAAATCTGCAACATGGTAACCCCCCAGCGTTGGTTCCCCGATGGTACAGATCTTCTGGGGGCCACATGCCCGATCGGGAGCAACACGCAAGTTTGAGGTCAAGGCAGTCGCTAAAGAGCCCTGCCCAAGCTGTCTGAAGCAAACGTGGGAGGCTTATATCTTTCAAGAATTCGGGAGAACTTTCAAGGCAAGTACATATCTATTGACCAATCTATCATATACGATCGCTCTGTTCACACGGGGTATTCCTCCCTGGCTTATACTGAGAGTGTTCCAGGCCTCCTCCGTAAACTCCGTGCGTGAATGACCCATGCATGGGAATATGACATCAAGGAGTGAATTTCAACCCTCCCGAACCGCATCAAAGACGGGTAGGTTCGTGAGACGAAAAGTGGTGCTGACGACTAGGGGGGGTCAAAATGCGTGATATTTTTGCAATTGACGAAAGGAGCAAAGACTTTTTGTGCAAAAACGTAACCTCAAGCCCACCCGAAAAGTAGGCCGAACGATTCATTCCCACGCTTCCAGGACAAACGTGCAAAGTTATGTTACCATGATTGGCGATAGTGATAAACAGAGAATAGGAGCACGTTCATGAACGGGGCCTCCTCTCAGGACTCAGGAGAATTGATGATACAATACAGCGTTTGAAGGTGCACACGACCCATAAATGCCTCTATCTCACTTCAAAATGGCTCGACTACCGCTTCCTGCGAACCATCCTCTCTCTCTCTCTCTCTTCAGCTTACCTGGACGTGTTGAACGTCCCTTGCATCTATTGCCTTCCTTGATTTGGGTAACGCAGGGCACAGCGTCACTTGTTCGTGTTTCTGAGAACAGACCGAGGTGAGATAACGCCTAGTTAGACGTCTTACGTGTTATTGTTTGCCCAACCGCGCCCATCTAGTTGAACATCTGTCCGAGACAATCATGACTAACAAAGGGGTTTTTGAGTTGGTAACCCAACCTCGCTATTCCCGCGTCAGACGCGTCGATAAACAGCACAACCTCAGCGAAGAAGCCGGTTCATCAAATCCGGCGAAAAGAGGGATGCCTAGTGGCCGAGACACCGGCGATACGGGCACAGTATCCGATTCGGATGACTTCGACGATGAAGAAGAGGACAATGGATCGATCTACGAAGAACCCTCATCGATCCATGATTCAATTCCGTCGTCCCGCTCCCGAATTTCCCAACAAAATTCTTCTCAACACGAAGATACAGAGGGAAGTGCGCACGCCACACTCACTGCACCCTCCAAACCTAGACGTGGTCGTCGTCCCACTCATCTGTCCGCTGCGAGCCGTAATGCCAGGGACATTGCTCGTAAGACAAACCATTCTCGTATTGAGAAACGTCGCCGCGAAAAGATAAACGATGTTCTTGATGTCCTCCGAGGTCTTGTCCCATCTCTGCCGTCATCGGGTACGGATCCCCAAGAGGGTCACGGTGAAACGGAGGTAGAGGACGGTGAGGATGAAGGCCGAAAGGGCAGAAAGAGGAGGAAATCAAACTCGTGCGACTCGAAACCTAGCGCTAAAAAAGAAAAAGGAGGGGAATTCAAGTTGGACGTTCTGGAGCGCACGTTAAATTTCGTTCAACATCTCATGTCCACCGTCCAGGTACTCGAGGCGGAAAAGCAAGAGTGGCTCGGCCGAATTCCCTCCACCCACATACCTTCGCAATCGGGCAATAATCCCGCTACTTGTACGTCGTGTGGGCGGGGTCCCCCCGTCAGTGGGCCTCCCGAATCTTCACGCGAACCGGCTAGAGGGCAAACGTTTACTCCGCCCATTCCGGCCCATCCACCCGGAACCATGTCGAAGCGCAAGCGCGAACGTGATCGTGTCTCTACTCCGCCTCCCACCTCGCCGATCGTTCCCCCCCGGCTACCTTCTTCAGAATCGTCATTCCAACACCCTCGCCACCACGCTGAAGTATCCAACTCTCGAATCACGTCTTCACCTCAATTATTTGTCCCACCAGAGACGAAGCGTCCAAAGCTCCCCTCTATCTCGTCGATCCTAAACTCAACTGACGAATCCCCAATCTTCCAACTCCCTTCTCCTCCTTCTCCCTATGCGTTTGAACACACTTCACACTTTTCTAAAACACCCTCCTCTACTGCAGTTAAGAAAGGACTCGGTGGAGGACCAACGGGCCCATTCATTACCGGCGCTTCTCGCTACGCATCTGCAACACCGCCGGTTCTTCCTTCGCCCGCTACAACTCAGATAGATCCCACTTCTCCACTTCCTTTCACGACGTTAACCTCCCCTTCCATACCTTTGATTCCCCACTCGCAGCCTGCCACCCAACAAACACCATCAACAATGACGACGGCCACTTTGAGTTATTCTTCAAGTTCTATGTCTCAAGCGCCCTCGCGTGAACGAGGATTCCCACTATCATCAGGCACTCAACCAATCAATTTTAATGTTAACCATGAATCTCATGACGACGAGACCGTCGCTATCGCAAGTATGTTGATGCAAATTTCTTCGAGGAAGAAGCATGGCACGAGTGACAGACCGTCCTCGTCGTCTCCGTCTTCCGCGTCGTCTCCCGCGACTACGAATCAGACGCATCACCCTCACACCCCAAGTTCGATATTGGGTTTGTAACAAAATGTTTACAAACGGTTGGAATTTGCGTTGGTTACCCCAATTGCATGCACACGTTCGTCTCCAACAGTGGTTACCCTCAAGTTAGATTTTTTCGAATTTCGAATTCAAAAAGGAACCACCTGATTCTGTTATCTTTGTTGCCCTCCTTTTCATGTTGTTGTTGTTGTTGTTTTTTTGTTAATCTTTCGGTTTGCAGAGCATGCAGGTGATGCGCAAGCGCAAGCGCACGTTGCACGAGATTTCATGCACACATGAGCTTCCCGTTGCAGCAGGCGTAATATTAATTCTGTGTTCGAATTGTACGTTACAACGTGCCATTCTATGGCCGGGACACCAGAAACAACTGAGGCAGCTAATATAAGCTCAGTTGACGTTGAAGTATGGGTTTTATCTCTGTTTATAATTGGCCCAGGTTATCGCCCAAGAAAATTATTCTTGCTCGGATGAGCTAGTAACTCGTTGCACTTTGATTGTGAGTAACCTATGCTTATGAATGGCTTTAATGGGCCGATGATGATGGTATTGGTAATCTGCTCATTGCAACCGGCCCCACATTCTGCGGGATCGAGTGCTCCTGGTGGTGGAGCGAGAAACTTCCCCAGGATGCTTTTGTTGAAGCGCCGATATATCTAGTACGCTACATAACATTATCGACCTTCGTTTCAACATTGTCGCTGTTCTTATCCACAAATCGTAAAAGTAGCCATCTTGTGAGATAGCGGTCCAGTACGGATTCAAGCCGTATCTCCGCGACGCGCCTCTTCATCTCCGCGCTGTACATCATCCTCAGCCACGCGTCGGTGCCATTGTTACTGTGTTCACATCCGGTCTTATACGCATAAGAGGAGACTGAAACTCATTTCGGCGCGGTACCAGCATGGCCAACTTACCTGAGCTGACGTCTGGGGCAATCAAAGAGTTGACGCGTTCTGATGGCAACTCCTCGCCAAACTTCCAACATCGTCTTCAACTCCTTTCTTTCAAGTCACTGGGTACGCAGAATGCAAATGCGACTAACCGGTATCGGTGAGCAGTGCCATCTAATGCTTAGGGTTACACTTGCAGCTGACGGATTCACGAAAAGCCTCATAGTTTCAGACGGAGAGCATTATCACCAGGCGATGCTAGGCTCCCAATTAAACTATCTTCTTGAGCAAAACATCCTAGAGAAGAACTCTGTTTT
This sequence comes from Cantharellus anzutake, assembly GCF_015039405.1. Lineage (NCBI taxonomy): Eukaryota > Fungi > Basidiomycota > Agaricomycetes > Cantharellales > Hydnaceae > Cantharellus > Cantharellus anzutake. Next base: position 85,809 of record NW_024067151.1, read on the forward strand.
CACGCTCGTGCAGTGCGTGAACCACGCCATAATGAATAAGCGGTGAGCCATCCGATCGATCATTTTCCCATTGTCGATCTATTCGTTACGATCTCTCAAACTTCCGTTCCCCAGGCTGTTGATAGTTTTGGAAATCAATGAAACTGACGTTCACCACTTTGGCGAACGCATTGGATCCCCGACTCCACTGGACCAAAAACCAGTGGTGAACGTCCTTGCTGCCCCCAATGCCCACTCCCGGTTCCAGCACCGTTGAAACCTGTACTTCTCGCAATCTTCCCTTCGACAGCCCTCGTCCGTTCGAAGTTAATTGGGGATAAATTATGCCGGTGTGGTGTTGTTGTTGTTCTGCTATACGCACCGTCGCACCCGCATCTACGCGAGAATAGACAACGAAGTACTATTGTATGTAGTGATGCGCTGTCGTTCTTGACATTTCATTATAATCCCCGATTGTTACGCAATGCGCTATTAATGCGAGAGGATGCGCCCAGAAGAGACCAACCCTATATACGCACGTACGTACACCCTTATCGCTAGCTTGGCAAAGCCTATATGTAAATATTTGATCTGATTTTGCGATCTGTCAGACGACCAGGACTAAACAAATTCCTAAGCGCAGAGGCATTTTGATGGAGAGGTCCATTAATGGCTCAGGGAGGCGAATCATAGTACAGTTATCATCAAATTTTTGCAACAACAGGTCGTTCGTACGGAATAGGGAATTCGTGAGAGTCCGAGTTGGGAGTTTTCCCGACTCAAGAAATGAAAAAAAGAAAAAAGTCCATCGTTTCGAATAGGAGAGGGAGAAAAGCACGCCTAAAGAATCACACAATTCGCTTATGTAACTTATTCACCAGAAACACGGTTTGCATGTGCGCGGGCGCGAGCGACCTCATGCCGTTCGACTTCATCGTCCGAAAGTCTGATTTGGCCCTCATTCGACTTCTTGAACCTTTCCCAAAGTATGACGGCGATGAGAATTACTGGATACAGAATGACGAATATTAGATTAGCAACCTAAAAAGCACCATTCCCATGTCAATAAATTGCAATGATAGGTCATGGAGGTCTTACCCGAACGTTGGAGGCCTTAGGCTTGTGAATGAGCTGCGCAATTTCGATCAAAGTCCCTGCTACAGTCCATACAAAGTCCCTACGAAGCGCCACTTCAACTAAACCCGCGGTGTTGAAACTGACGATGAACGCTACAGCGTGCCAGCTAAAAGCATCGTAATCCTGTTCTCGGTTCTTGTCACGGTACCATCCTAGTATGACGAACAGTGTTTGAGGAAAGGTTTGCAAGAAAGTTAGGATGAGAAGGAGTTTGAGTGGCGCGTGAATGAAGACAATGTCGAAAGGGCGAGACTGATGAGAGGGGTACATGTAGAGGGTGATTTGGATCCAGATCAAAAATGCTAGAGAGATAGAAACAAGGACGAGTGAGACTAAGAACCATTGGAGGGTGAAGGCGACTATGTTTGCTGCCATGACCCATTGGAGGATGACAAGGCGGATACCAACGCCGTGAACAGCTGTTTCCTAGCAATTTAATGAGAATAATGTCCGTAGTGAGTCTGGAGTGCTTACTCTCGTTTCCCTTTTCTTCGTCATCATCAGCAATATACAATATCCTATCAACAGCACGAACACCATTAAAGCATACGTCGAAAGCAAGGAGAACGACCCATTGAGTGGCGTCGGATAAGAATTGGATATGTCCCTTAATGATGGATTAATTGCGAGAGAGCATACGACAGCGGTAGCTAGGTTCACAAGCACTGAAGTGGGAGTGAGTGCTTGGAGCCGGACATGCCGCAGTACAAGCCGTAGTTCGGGATCAGAGCTGGAGGGACTTGACTCAGCATAATAACTTCCTGAGTTGTCCAACCCACCTATCGAATGGTAAAGACATGTTCAAAGTCGAAAAGGACGACTTCAAGGGGCAAGCACGGTTTAAATCCTTTGGACCATTGGAGTAACAACGATGACGACAACAGCAATTCAAATGACCTCTCGGAAGCAAACTCCCCGCACCCTTTAGACTCACATCACCTGCCGTATTTCCACCGTCCCCAACACCATGGCATCGCAACAACCAACACGAAAGGCGACACTCTCGCTATACAGAGGAATGATCCGGGCTTCACGCTCGTTCGCATCATACAACTTTCGGCTCTATTTCATTCGAAACACTCGCGCCAAATTCAGACTAGCGGCGGTCGAGTCCGATCCTGCACGGACAAAAATGGCTTACGATGAGCTTTCAAGAGAGCTTGCGGTGCTGAAGAGAGCGGCTGTTGTCAATCGGCTATTCGAAGGGCCAAAGCTGATCATTGAAAAGCCCAAGGTCATTATTGGTGGCGGGGGGGCCGGTATGGAAGCCAGTGCTGGTGGTGGGGTCGGCCAGTCACATAGGTCAGTGGTTTGGAAAGATTCGTTTCGTTTCGACGGTCGGCTAAAGGGTTTCGTTAGGCGGCAGTAGGTCTAGCCAAAACATTGCACACTTTCGGGCTCTCCCTATAGTTGCTCTCGACACCTCATATTCATCACTCCCCTTTAAGTTCACCTGTACATGCTACGGGCTTTGGTCACCCGTATATCTTATTTGTGCTGGATTGCAATGGTTCTGAATGGGTTGTTGTTTTAATGAAAAAGCATGCATCAAACATAGGCGAAATGCTCACAAGCGACCATCCAGGGAATACCGCTAACGTCGCATTATTTCAGCTGACGTACCACCAGCCAGCTGCGCGAATTTGGCACAAATAACGCTCAAGGGTAAAGTGATGGTGGGAATATAATCCAAGGTCGGAGAGAAGTGCCGGAACCAACTGCAATCCACGTGACCTTTTTAAACCATAACTGTCTAGTTCTAGTCATCATCATCAAGCAAACATGGGAAAAGGTGCTTAAACCTCCGTCACCTCTGTTTCCCCCTACCTCTATACCAAATGCCAAGCTAACTGTCCGATCCTGTCTTATTGTTAACTCTCATTCACCTGATTAGTGCACGGATCCCTCGCTCGTGCGGGTAAAGTCAAATCACAAACTCCCAAGGTTGAGAAGCAGGAGAAGAAGAAGGCCTTGAAAGGTCGTGCAAGAAAGCGTATGCTTTACAATCGTCGGTGAGCAACCCATAGCTGTCTATCCATCGTAAATCACAATCGCGGCTTACATATGATTCAACATCCCACAGTTTCGTGAGTGTTGCTGCCACAACTGTCGGTGGCAAGCGAAAGATGTGAGTTAACTTGTCATGTTATCTCTCCATTTGCTTCCACTTCTTTATCCTGGTTCCTGGCTCGCCATCATGCTCATCTTGAATGATGATCGAATGCATAGTTCACTCTGAACGTATATGTAGACCAACAATCTTTTTAGTCTTTCGCTCCTATCTGACTCCTGATGGCATCGGCGTTACATCCCACTTTTATTTCTCTATCATCTTTTTCGTTCATACTTTTGAGTGGGATGAAATTGCTGACTGTTTGCTTTGCTTGCCAACAGGAACTCCAACGCGAAGTAAATCAACACCCTATCCTCTTGTTGATTGTATTACGTATTTCCTTCGCTTCAACTCATTAATACCAAACCTGCCTCTTTCGCCTCCGCATTTGCGCTTGGTTTCGAGCCCGAGCTTCGCGCCACTTCACTCTGACCCTATGCCATAACCAACACTTCACCTGCTCGTGCTGCCAGAACCTTTATCTACTCCGTATGGTGTCTTTTGCTGCCATGATATATACATGTGTATGCCTCGGCGAATATGACAACCTGAGCATTGCCAGAATCCCACCCACACGACTCACTTGCTGGATCCGGAGATATTATATCGATGGTTTGAATTGTAAAAACAAATGAGTTGATGCTCAGCTCAGCACGTTCTCAAGACCGATAGAGGGTGATGGGTAACTTTTGCTTGCTATGCTTGAAAATACTGGACATCATGCCGATACAGAGAACATAACAGCTGTTCAGTGAACAGCAAAGGGCGACGAGCATGCAACTCGCCCTAGCTAAGGCAGTTCAGAGCATCGCCCGACTCCATCCTGGACGGAAATATAGAGTTTTGGTCGGATAAAATTATAGAACCAATAATCCACTCACCCGCCACAGAGCTTTCACTTCAGGAATACATCTCGATAGTGGAGGGTAATGGTATCAAATTTCACGTGGCTGGCGTAAGATTCGGAAAGTAGATGCAGCCCCCAGTTATTTCCGTGCATGGCCAACCACATTTTGTACCACCACCTTACTCGACCTCGAGGGTTGGCAATGGCATAAGGGAATCATTATACCAAAAAACTTGCTGTCCTATTTCTTGGAAACCAAACTAGGGACAATAAAAACATCCCCAGCACTGACCACGTCACATTCCCGAAGACCATATCACGATGAAGAACTAATATTCCAAGAAGTTTGACCGCCACGCTTGAATGAGGGGGGGGATTTTCATTTCCATTAGTTGCTCTTTTGCAATCCCGCCGCTGCATCCAGATGTCTCTTGAGAACGGAACCACTACAAGCCCTAAGCATTGCCCAGACCTGTAGAAAAGTCTACACAGGGTGACGCACACAAATGGAACTGTTAAGCTCACAAGTAGCCATGTCATCGTTGCAAACGTTCCCCGGTAAAGCCAGCCGGATGGGTTGGATTTAGTGCGACGACCCAACGTGCATAATCGGAGGCCTCCATGATGCTTTCCATTTCTACACCCACATGAGGCGGCGACGGGGCAATGTATCAGAAAGTTCGAAGCGCTCGGCATGATAACCATTACGTACTTCCAAACCGTTCCTGTTGAGATCATCGATGATTTGACAGCGGAAATCTGTTCCGTAAAAGTGATGAAGATGCTGCGCCACACAGCTGCTGCGGTCATGCCTGGGTTTCAAGGGTTGCTTCATCACACGAAGAATGTTGGATCTGACAACGCCGGTGATGACCTATCCGTTGATAAGTCGGAAAGGCCTTCGCTGCCAAGGTGAACATCGACGATACGAACGGTTGTCATGTTCACCCTATCAAGACAATTGTGAATGGGGATGGAGAATGACACTAGAAGATTGAAAACTTGCCCCAATAGTTCCAATTCGAGCTTTAAAGTGTCACCATAATCAAGGTAGCGCCGTCTGTTCACTCTCGAACTGAGCAACATTTTGGTCGTCAAGAGGAGAGAAAGTTAGGGACTTTCGTCCCGAAGTGTAAGCACCTTTAAAACCAAGTAGCTCTGACCCTGCTCCATTATAACAGAGGCTGCGCACGGGATCAAGCCAAGAATGCTCCCTATATTTAATATTGTTCCCCTAGCTTCCTAGATGTGGTATTTTTCGTTGAGCACTGAGTGCCATTCACCCACAATTAAGAGTGCAGAAAAACCATCCTCATGACCCCGATCACGCTAACAGGCTCCTCCACGCGGTCCATGTCAACATCAATGGCAGGGCAACGGTACGCTGGAAAAATTGCGCTCAAAGTGGTTTAAGATCCCTGGGAGTATTGGTGCGCACCTAGTCCTCTAAACGTTGGGGTTGCACCGAATTAACCGTAGTGAACAAAAACAAACAACTACGCATTATTAACTAAGCCTTCCTCCGGTGACAATGCTTTTCGCGGCCAAGATAGAGTCTTGCTTCGTGACAAAAAGTCTCGATTCCGAGGTCATCTAGGCCGGGAGCAGTGGCAAATACGTGGAATCCTGAGGAAAGATTGTTTGAGTCACTACCTGCTTGAATACGGGCAGTTCCAAGGCACGCCTTGTACTCCTTTGCGAGTTCGAAACCTATTTCCTCCGGATGAACAACTGAAAGATTTCCCTGCGGCTTGAGCTTCAGGCAAAGTTTCCTCACTAGCACTCATTCGGTTATGAGGACCCCCTCGTCGGAACAACCGTACCTACGGAATTCACCGGGGCGCTAAGAGGGTTGCGCTATCGACATGAGCATAATTATGTCGTCCGCGAGGTTACCTGAAGCTCTGCTCAGAAGCACTGTTGTAACTTTCAGATATCAGGAACCTAGAATCCCCGACCCGTCACTCTCATTTAAAAAAGATATGATTGAAAGCTTAGGCTGGTAACCTGCCTGGCTGACTACCAAGGTACGGATACAAACGACCTTCGTAATTTCCATGCGCTTCGACACTTCAGGAATAATCCTGAAATGGAAAATCAGGGAGGGGACGACATGGGAGATGCATATGAAAGGTGGACCCTAGCAGGTTATAATTGTTTTTTGTCCTCCGAAGCGTCCAACCGCTCCTGCAGTTTGTTGAAGCCATAAAAGTTAGCAGCCAGGTTTATCTGAAGTGAACCATCATCATGTTAGCGCACGGGTAGTTGAACCGCCACTGCTCACCAAGAACTGCTTAGGCAAGAGCCACTCCTGTTTTTTGAAGGAACAAGTCAGATACCACATGTGTCGACTGGACTCTGAGTGCGTACAAAAAGCCACAATCTTGTGGAATAAACACCCTTGTATAACCGGGCTGGAACATGATCCTTCGTTGTCTGTTCAACGAACCATTTCGCATAGTCTGACGTCTCGGTATACTCCTTCATGCCTGAGCGAACAATACATGGCTATTAGGGATCATGCATGATGGGGTTCAAGGACCTACTGGCTTTGCCCTTCCTGTTTGCGATATATTGATCATTGATCATTTGGTAAAGGGAATCTGGAGGATTCGGCATGATATGCACTGGCTGGGACATAAACCACTCTCCCCGACATTTACTTACCAGGCTTCAAGTCTGGGTCTTTGTCTTCGTATATGTTTGATTTGACACTCCCGGTGACAACCTTATCACAATAACGGTCAGAGTCCGACGTCCAAAGCCAAGTATACGCACTGCCGTGGCACTGACACTATGAAAAGAATGGTGTTAATCAGTAATGTGACGTTCGAGGAGTGCATTCGCATACCCAAAGGGGGCGAGCTCCATCCGCAATATGTCGGTGTATTGATGCAAAGCGGCCTGTACGGACATTGGGGTATTGTTAGATTCGCGGCAAAATTAGCTCTCGGGATTATGGCGTACCTTTGCCGAGCCATACGCCGCAGTGAAACCCATTCTGTCGATGTTGAGAATGAGCAAACATGCAATAACATGAAGCGGAGAAACGCACGGGAAAATGCCAGCGACGCTTCCAAGATTCAGAATCTTCCCTTTAGCTTTCTGATATTTGGATTGGAAAATACGTCAATATGCTATTCCCAGAATTGGCGCCACTGACTTACTATCAAGAGAGGCGTAAACTCGTTAACCATCCTCATAACTCCGAAGACGTTGACATCGTACATTCGCTGGGCGTGCTCGAGGTCGATTTCAACGGCGGGATAGCAGCATGCTGCCAATCATAAATCCTTCCAATCGATGCGTAGGATGTGTATGACTTACGCTGGCCGCTGTTCCATATTTGAGTCGATACTTTGTTTGTCAAAAATCACTCACACTCACGCATTATTAACCAAAATGTGCAATTTCCCATCGTTCCTTTCCGACACGACTTCTTTCGCTGCACGTACAGACTCGTTTTTCGTTACGTCTAGCGACAGCGTCTCAATCCCAAGTTCTGACAATCCTTTCATGGAATCGATATTTCTGGCAGTGGCAAAGACGATATAGCCTAGGGAGCGGCAACCATAACAGTCAGAAACAGAATGAAACTGTGTTACGCATCCTCACCGTTCCTCCTGTATTCCTTTGCCAATTCATACCCAATGCCACCAACGGAGCATCTGACCAGCAGCTGTCTAAACGTGAAATGTCAGAGTTTTGGCTTAATAAGTTGCTCACCCGGTGATTAGGACAGATAGCCCAGACATTTTGAGCAAGCAAAGGCTGATTGATATTCACAGTGTTAATGAGTTGTAGATGGGGCTGAATTAGCGAGCGCGAACTGAGGTGCAGGGAGAGGTTGGTGGTGATGGAAAGTTCGAGGGCTCCGCTGATCCCGGAAACCGCCAGGGCTGTGTGATACAAACCCTTCATGCGTCCAGTGCTCCGGGCAATCCATTTATTGTTGCCTCGGCTTACTTCTCGGCTCCGAACGCATGATTATGTATGATTGTCTTCGATGCATGAAACGAGGAAAGCAAACATCGAACCAAGATCCGGGGGAAAAACGTGGGCCCCTTTGCTTACGTGTTCTTCTTCACGTGTCTTCCACACGTCACTACTTTCCCCTATGCTTACAACTTCTTTCCATGGTTGCCTTATCATACTAGATTGCTCGCCTTGCTTTGCAAAAAAAAACCTGCACTGCATGCATGTATTGAAGAACGGATTGCATTTCAAGAACTGGCTTTGCATGTACAGCGCAGAGCGAACATACAGTGATCATTGTTGTGTAGTACATGGACGCCACCGGGCCTGAGTGAGGCGAGTGAAGATCGTGTGAAAGCAGTGGGGAAAGGCTTTGTCAATCAAGTTGCTTGCATGAGAATCTAAATTAGGGGTAGAAGTTAGAACACGATTGATGTGCACAATGTGCCATTGCCGCAGGGTCTCCGAGTGGCCGTTCACCACATACACGAGGGAGTTGGGTTTAAGCATCGGAGGGTCCTGCTTGAGATATCTGGCCTCTTTCAGCGCTCGGACTTCACAAGACTGTGATACCGTTCAGAAGAATACTTGCGCGAGGTAATGGGACATACAGGAGGACGGAAGGATCCAGTTACTGGAAGAATCGATCTCCGATCCCGGAGACAAGTTGACTCCAGTGATGTCCAAGTTCACAATATTCACGGGAGGCTGCATTGTGTCAGCGGGTGGGTGATTAGATAGCGTGAGTGACGTCACGGTGTGAATCGGATTGGCTCGTACAAGTCATTAATTTGAGAACGCTCTGTTTTATATTCTGTCACTGACGAGATCCACGCTCGTAGTTTGGGAAGAAAAGAGAAGAGTGGCAGAAAGGAAAGAAGGAAGAACAAAAACTGCGGCACTCAGGATTCCCATGTAGTCCCCTACCATGGTACTAACTGAGCGGTACTCGGCTTAACTTCGCGGATCAGACGGGATGCGGTGCTTTCCGAGTCCTATGGCCGCAGATAGCCTAATACATATTCCCACATCTGATGAATATCTATGCTGCTGGGGGGGGGTTTGACAGACAAAGCAAATGGATTGAAAGATCTCCCCAACTGAATCCTAACCCTCCGTCTCAGCTGTCCCGAGGACCGCACCAACGCTAACGACGGACTGCCACTAGAGGTATTGCTATTCATCAGACGTGGGAATACGGGCTATGCCATCTGCGGCCATAGGACTCGGAAAGCACCGCATCCCGTCTGATCTGCGAAGTTAAGCCGAGTACCGCTCAGTTAGTACCATGGTAGGGGACTACATGGGAATCCTGAGTGCCGCAGTTTTTGTTCTTCCTTCTTTCCTTTCTGCCACTCTTCTCTTTTCTTCCCAAACCACGAGCGTGGATCTCGTCAGTGACAGATAAAACAGAGCGTTCTCAAATTAATGACTTGTACGAGCCAATCTGATCGCATATGATATACATATATCTATCTTAAGTTTCTAATGGGGAATCGTAAGTCGTGTATGGCCCTGGCAAACTGGCATGGTAGGTCAGGTCGTCCAATGCTAAGTTTTGCTCTCATCGTTTACTTTCTCATGTACTTACTTCACTTCCCATTTCCCACATCAATATAGCTTTGTCTCCCTTCACCATATGACTGTTTTTCCTCTATTCAACTTCCACGCCCCCCACGCATCTTTTCCATCCATTTTCTTTTAGTATTACTGCGTAGTCCAGTTAACCTTTCGTCTTCCTTCTCCAACACTTCGCATGGCGCCGTTGTGTGGATTGCGGTTTGGAGAATTAATATCGGGAAACGACCTGGACAAATCGTGAATGAAAAGGTCGCGTTCAAAACTTGTGGAATCAGTTTCATTTCAAGCGGAGTCACTCCGCTGAACGAACCGGTTTGTCTTCCCCCAGAAAAAAAATTGTGTAAGTGTTCTAGCATTCTTTAGCGTTCTCGTGACTCAGATCTTGGCGTCTAGAAAGAATGTAGTCGGGTTTACTACCTGTCCACGCCTTTTTTCTTACGGTTCACCAGGGTGGCGTTACTCCAAATGTGGATTGAGAGATTTTCGTTTACAAAGAGTTGGCTCGGCACAAGATGCTGAGCGTGCCTCTCTTCGTGTAGTTCAACACCGTGTTATATGTCACCTTTCCCTGTGAAGAAAGGAAATAGTTGCAGCGAAGAAAAGAGTTCAGTTTGTTCATTGCTGTGCAGGTTGCATGAGCGCGGAACCCACCTTCTAGTTAGGGAGGCATGTATAATTGGCCCCTTCCTCCAGGACTGTTAAAGGCTGAGACGAAGGATGTTTGCGCAGAATTGACGTTCCAGAGAACTAATGGCTTCGCTGGGTTGGCATCATTAATTTCCACGAAATGGGCGACCGTTACTTTATGAATAGTTAATGGGACTCTGAGTGCGTCCTCTTGGGTTCTTCAGGCCAGGTCGAGACCATACAGGCTGAGGGACCCACCAGAAAAGATGTTCCTGGTTGCTGTTATCGTGTTCTGATAGACCGTCATTGAAGTACTCCTGAGCAGTGAGGCTATAAAAATAATTGAGCCATGGTTGCCACGTGAAAAACACGACAGCTTATGATCGGGAGTGGCGCTTACTTGGGAGATACCACGATCACCCACCTAGTAGTATATACTTGGCCACCCAAGCTTTGAAACCCGGGTTGTCCATTCTGGACTTCCGACAGCCAGAGCGGGCGATCCACTTAAAGTGCAACAACCCCGCATGCCGGCGCATTTGCTTACCCGGACCGCGTATGATCCACTGCTACATGATGCCAATCAACAGAAAACGTCTCTAAACTACGGAAAAACACGTACATCTTGGCTTCATAGCGGTTTCAGGGTCGAGGGACTAATGATTACTTAGTCGCATAAGCTGTGAATGTCGAAGAGGAGGTCATGATTTTCCAGGCGATAGCACTAGAAAAATAGCATCCGCCGTAGTGTTGAAATTTCGTCCGTGACCCATCTTTGGTCAGTATCAAGCTCCCCATCCTTGTTAACTGTCATAGAAAATAAATCATGGGTAGCATACCATAGGGACACGGTCCCCACAATTCAGGAGGCGCGAGCATTGTGTTATTTCCGACTTTCGGGCAACCACTACGGGGGACTAATTGTGGAAAGCAGGATAATATCTAAGTATCGACCATGATGCGTAATTGGGCATCTCGATGCTCGACGGAAGGTCTTCTTTGGTCGTGGCGACTTTAGCGCGTGGTCGGACGAGTGAGTCTGGGTTCGCGAGAGAAAGCATCGGGCGCATACACCAGGGCCCTTGTGCATTGAGCTCTACCGCAATTGAATCCTGCGCGAGGACTCCATTCCACTACAAGTCCACTGGGACTTTGAAGTTCGCGCCGGCAAATTTGGTAGTGGTATCAGAAAGGAAAACGGCAAGAATATTCTAAAAGACTCGGAGGGCGTGTTGAAGAGAGGTGTTGAACCTCAGGTTAAGGGAGGGCGGGCGTTATTGTTGCGCGTGGCTGTACTTTCAAACAAGAACCGTCAGCCGTTTTTCAAAATTCAGTAAAATTGTAGGTGAGTCGTTTGTTGTGGCGGGGGTGGTAGCTGGATTTTGCGAGTTTCACAGCACATCGGGGCATCTGTGGTAGCGCGCATGACTGGATGATATTGCATGTATAGGATCTTCTGTTTGCGCCGAGGCCGAAGGAAGGCTCGGGCTCGATTCATTCAATAGATCGAAATCGCCTGCGATCCGCTTCAGCTGCAATGAAATATTTCTCTACTCGAGGGGGGGACCAGCATCTGTCGTTCGAAGAGGTTCGTCTCGTTGCTCTTGGTGTTGATCGGACTCAACATTAGCACCATACCAGACTGTCTTAACGGGACTAGCTCCCAATGGTGGGCTTTACATACCTTCCCAGATACCTGCCCTCCCGAAAGACTGGCAGACGTCGTGGGCCAATTACTCATTCCAGGATCTATCGCACGCGATTCTCTCCCTTTTTGTACCCATCACAGAAATTTCATCGGCCGAGTTGCGATCCCTCATCGAGAGATCGTATTCGACGTTCAGGCATCCTGATGTCACACCTGTCAGGAAGTTGAGAGACAGAGAGTTTGTTCTCGAACTATGGCATGGTCCTACCTTCGCGTTCAAGGATGTCGCATTGCAACTACTTGGGAATCTGTTCGAGTTCTTCCTGAAACGCCGAAATAAAGGGAAAGCGGGGAGCAGTCATGAGACACTGACAGTCGTTGGAGCGACAAGTGGCGACACTGGAAGGTATATGCCGTATACTTCACTAAGCAAATGCATGGTTTATACTCGTCACTCAGCGCCGCAATCTACGGACTACGAGGGAAGTCTGACATATCGATTTTTATCCTCCATCCCAAAAATCGCGTCTCTCCAATCCAAGAAGCACAAATGACCACCGTCACAGACTCAAATGTGCACAATATTGCCGTCAAAGGAACCTTCGATGATTGCCAAGACATTGTCAAGGCACTCTTCGCCGACAAGGCTTTCAATGACAAGTACCATCTAGGTGCTGTAAACAGCATAAACTGGGCGAGGATTCTCGCACAAATTGTCTATTACTTCTTGGCGTATTTCCAGGCCACCAGACTTATCGGTGCCGGGGCCCGGCTACAATTCGTCGTACCCACTGGGAACTTTGGAGACGTCCTCGCGGGTTGGTACGCCAAGAGGATGGGTCTTCCGATGGAGAAGTTGGTTGTTGCGACGAACTCGAATGACATCCTCACCAGATTCTGGGCTACGGGGCGGTACGAGAAATCCGCAAGCTTTGAGCTTCAGCCATTGGATGGACGCCATTCACTTACGGAATCTGTGAGCGGTGATCCCGAGTCCAAGAGCGCCTCCGGTGTGAAAGAGACGCTCAGTCCGGCGATGGATATATTGGTCTCGTCCAATTTCGAACGACTACTTTGGTATCTTGCCCATGAAAGTTTGTCCGATGTAAGTGAGACCGAGAGGTCGGAAAATGCGTCCAAGATGGTGAGAGGATGGATGGACAATCTCAAGAACAATGGGAGGGCCGCGGTTCCCGCTCGAGTGTTGGAATTGGCCAGAAAGGAATTCTCCGCGGAGCGTGTTGATGATGATGAGGTAATGTTAATCCAACTTTCGCAGTCAGATAGCATCTTAATAACGCCTTAACAGATACTGGAAACAATTAGACTCTATTATGAAGCCAGAGATGGCTTCGTCAATGAGTCGTATATATCTGATCCCCATACGGCGGTGGGACTAGCTGCAGCCCGTCGTACAGCTCTTCAGAAGTGAGCGTCCTGTCGTTCCACAGAAATAACTAATCTCAATACTTCTTTCAGCTCACCAGGCGTCCATCAAGTGATCCTCTCAACTGCACACCCGGCCAAGTTCTCGGAGGCAGTAACAAAAGCACTTTCTTCGAACCCTTCACTTGACTTTGACCAGGATGTCTTGCCATCGCAATTCAAGGGTTTATTGGAGAAGGAGCGCAGGGTGATCGACGTTGAAGAACCAAGCGTAGAGAAGGTACGAGTTGTCATTTCCAGGACGTTGGGATACGGTGTCGGAAAATAGATACTAACGGGAAATGTGCGAGGGATATCTTGGGCCCAACTTGTTGAGTCCCTTGTAGGGCACAGTTGTTGATAGTCATTTTGGTTCACTCAGTTCATCCATCTTACGGATACGGGGGGCCGCGAGAACAAAACGATAGCTATAATTATAGCATATGGCACTAAATGAAGCCTCACGACGTAGAGGGGCTAGCAGGAAGCTGAGGCTGGAGAATAAAGCGAGGCACATAAGCGGAGATGATGGCGCCAATTGCGAATCTATTTTGCACCCGCGTCAGTGACAGGAGACCATGAAGCAAGAAGGGAGGACAGCCCACATCATCCCTTGGACTGAATTGCCGCCATCCTTGGTGCGCAGAGGATGAGAATTCAGATAACCCCAAAGCCCCACGGCCAAAGTGGTCCATGCAACGATACTCAAAGCAATGTCAAAAAAAAAGCGACACAAGCAGGAATGAAGGCCTACGGGCTTCTCGTCATCATAGTAACGCCGCCGAGCAGCATAGATGATGATCCCAAACCATCTGATCGTCGGGACACACGTGAGGGACGGTCATTCTCAAGACTTGACCAGACGTTGAACCGACTGACCAACTTGAAATTGCTCCCATGACTCGGGGCGCACTATCTTCTCCTCCAGTGAGGCGTCTCTGGGGTCGTCATTCTTTAGAGACCGCGACATTGTATTAGTCCTAAGTATCTTACATAATCAGCAGCCATCGTAGCAGATCGCACTTTCTCGCAGCCCGGGCATCGTTCGAGGCATCACACACTCATTAATCCACAGAATGTCTCCCGTCGCAGACCAGAGACCCGCCGCTCTTTCATGTTCATATCCTTCCAACAACTTAATGTCACATTCCACTCTTGACCATGATCGTCTTAACCGCAAACACACTCTCCTAGCGTCATCCGTATCATCCTCAAGTAGTATGAAGAGTGGCTTTAGTACGGCAAATAATGTCTGGGGCGCTCTGGCGTCGAAGGCACAAACATTCTTCTTGAAGACCGGCAGATTCACAATCAGAGGAAACTCCACGGGCAAGAGAATCAAGCCCATCACAAAGCTAGCGTGCGTGTTTCACGCGTTATTCCAGAAAGGAATGGGCTAATGTATGGGGCTTCTCAGCACTATCTATGAGAAACGCGCCGACGAGGAGCACAAACCCTCAAAAGCGTCAACGCCATCCAATGTGGAGAGAGAGAAGTACATCACAAGCTTGCACTTGGAGTATGGTTAGACTCCGATCCTCCTCCCCTAGATTGATTCCTCGTGCTGTTCTTGCTGTGGACTACAAGAGTCCAGTTGGAATGTTCCATATGCCCAAGGCCATCGGTATTGTTCTCGAGTCAGAGCAACAAGCGGAGAGATGCGTGGCCCCTGTTCCTGTGAAATTCTCGTAAGATCGTGGCACGATCCAGTCCCGGACATTTTCCACACACTCATATGTCTCCCTCAGACCCCCTAAACCCAAACTTCCTACTCCACGTCGTGTCCCGGTGCCGTCCTTCGAGGAGGGCAAAGAAAATGCCCCGCCCTTGAGGGAATCTATTAATCTGTCTCCCGTCCCGGCGCATTCCATAGTAAAGCCTCCCACCGCAAGACCACAGAAGCAACGAGTGCGAACCACTCCGTCCTTCGTTAACCCGCAGACGTAGGTTGCCTAACCCCCCAGCGCTTTGAGCAGTTTTCCTGATTTTGGCCGGGTGCGTAGTCCTCCCAAACCGAAAGTGCGATTAAGCCCTCGAACAGCCCCACGAACAACTCGGTGAGTCGATATCGGCCTCCTTTTGGCGCCCTTTTGAACTCCCGATCTAGCGTTCCAAGCCGAGCCTCAGGTGGTGCTTCGAATATCCCCACAAAACGCATCACTAAGGGAGTTGTTCCATCTGGCCAAACCAAACAGTATGTACCTTCAGGCCTTGGTACAAAATTGCTCCTAAATTTTTAGAAGGGGTAAAGTTGCTACTATCTCGCAGTCAGCTAAACCGGGTCAGGCCAAATCGAATAGCATCTCCAAGTCTGTCCCAAAAGTCTCCACGGGTCCTCCCCGATGCAGAGAACCTTCCACACAACATCATGCTTTCTTCATCAGTCTTAAAGCGTCCGATGGTAGTGACGAGTCTTCGAATCTCGAGCCCCCTGCAGATAGATCTGATAATCGTAAGGCTTCTGGGATCCCCACTCTCAAATCATCCAATCCAAGAGCAGAACCGAGCCATTTCAGAAACAAACCGCGTTCGGTAACCCATTCTAGTTCTGTTCCCAAAAGGTATGGCATATCCATAGTGAGCGCTTTTTTTCCTCGATGAGAACTTCCCTGTTGTAAGGGATTCACGGAGCCGGATGCCCGCCTCGGCCGGCACTGTTTCCTTACCGACAAGGATGCCTGCTGGGAATGGAGCCTCAAATAGGGACGTCAAAGCCGAAGTATCTCGTACCCCATTTGTCCCGAAGGCTGGCCGGTGGGTTTCCGAATCAGTTGCGGGATTCTTCATTCACCGACCGCTTGTCTTGATGATTTTATAGTGAATCTGCAAGAGCTGCGTCCCGAGCTGCTGGGACAAGTTGGATGCCTCGCGCACCAGTTGCTAGATCCAAAGCTAGGAGGTATGGGGATCGTCATCGATGGTCTTCTCCTGCTGATTGATCCATTATGTCAGTCCCCGTGAGATCTCCGCCGTCAATGCAGCGTTCTCCACAAGAACCTCTACTGCAGCGATGACTACGTCTGTTCTTGGGTCCAAGTATGTATGTATGGTCGCCCTGTGGTGTCTGACCTCTCAGCATCATCCTTAGCTCGATTGGGGAAACTGCAGGATCTGACCCTGGAATATCTCGTCACGTCCAACAGGGCAGCCTTGATGTTCAAGATCTCCTGGCTAAGACCCTAGTTTCAAGCCCGGTATCCTCGAATACTGGCATTTTAATCATGGAGGAGCGTCCACCCTCTGATCTGGTGGGTGGTTGTATTTGTTCCTAAAGTACCCCCCTCATATCTTTCTGGGACAAGTTTGACCTATCAGTGGAGCTCTACTTGATTCCATATCATGAGCATCCCAAGGTATGTGGTGCCAACGTCTTTCGAACCAATTCATCAACTTCCCACAGGTTCAATCTCTACATCGATTATTTTCCCAAAGCAAAGCCCAGCACTCCCAGAGTTCTACCCCTCGTCGTTTCTCGCTTGCCTCGAGTGTCTCCTGGGGATTTATGACTTCTACGCCCAAAAGGGGAGGTGTCCTGGATTCTTTGGGTGGTGATACTCTTCGACCTGCGGCTGAGGGCATTTCGGGGTCTATATATGCTAAACATGCCAAGCGGTGGCTCACAGATGATGAATATGCTTCCGACGTGACATCAGATACCGCTAATAAATCAGAATCTACTCAAGGAAGCCCCCTCCCTTCTAGTGGTGCATGCTCTCCTCAGTTGTCTTCTCTTCCAACGATCTGTGGGATTTGCTCTAACTGCCTATATTCTAATCCGTGGTCGAATCCAGGTCCCCCGAAGCTGCAAACAGATGTCTTGCCTCTCACATGGTCACCTCTGTTGCATCGTAGAGGTTCTTTTGCTGTTCCTTTCCATAACCCTCCTGGAAAGTTACAATCGTTTCCTTCGCTATTGTCCAATAATGAGAGACTCTTTGGGGCACGTTCCAAGGGGGATCAAGTCTTACCAGAGGAGAAAGATACGTCTTTGGAGGCTGCTATTCGCGGTAGTGGTGGCCTTCTACCATTGGTCCAACCCAACTCATTGACAGATCTTGATTCAATGTTGTTGGGCGGAGCTTATGATGGACCGAATGAGAGTCTTTTCGAAGCAAGACTAGAATCTCTCATATCTCAGGAAGGGAGTTGGTACTCGGATGACTAGAGGTGTTTGCATGACGGCGATGATCACGACCGCATTGTATGGTGGTTACGAACCTGTTTCCACACGCTCAAGAATTAATGCCTTTGTATTGTCGACCCTATCTTCCGTTCCTTCTCGCGTGGGCTTGTCACGTTTGTGTTTAGCATTGTAGTTCATTTTGTTCATGTACTATGTAATTGTCGCTGTTGTAATATTGATTCGTGCCTTCTGGGACAGATTTACCCACTTAAGTCTTACACCCATTAACAGTATCACACGTTCACCCCTCATATCTGGGAATGAGAGCGAACTTTTCCCATGTGTCCATTTAAATCAATTAAGGTGAAGGCTAACGTAGTTGGATGGTTCTGCTCATGTACGTACGGGTTGAATGCACAAGAAAGCCGGTGACCCGGCGGACAGCCGCGATTCTACAGATAAACCCGCAGAGGGGATAGAGAAGTTGCGAAGGACAGTGAGTGTGTCAGTGGAATTGAGGCACGTCCGCCGTACCATTAAATCGTGACTCTGCAAAAGCAGAGCGTTACCAAATGTTCAGAATCCGATGTACATTACGGGATATGCTGACTGGCATTCTTTGTGGCGCATTGCGAGTTGTTTAAGCATATTAACGGTCTTAATCCCAGGCCCAGCCTTTGAACTCGTTGGAAATGGCCAAATTCGCCACAACTATTGGCTCCTGTTGTGATGGAACATATAGAATTGTGCGACCAACCCAGGTCGAATTACCCCTTCTGTGCTTACACGCCGATGAATGGTCTTAGCAACGTAGCTCGGTATCCAGTACCAAGAAAGGTAAAGTGCATGGCATGGCAGAATACTTAACGGGCAGGGCATATGTGTTCATACAGGATGCTCCTTCAATCTTGGTCGGCCGCACCTGACTATGAGAGTCGAAGAATAATGCTGCCCTTTGGTTTGCGAGACGACCCGGGCCAGGAGAAATTTTGAGAACGTCTGCATGCGCTCACACTCATGCATATTCAGATATCTGGAAACGTAATAAAGCTCCCCTTGCGAATGAAGTCCGCTGAATGTTCATGGTCGGCGCCAGTTTATGTAATAAACCGTCTCCGAAAGCCATTGAATGCCATATGAGTGTACCGATTAATTTGCGAGGACGTGAATTGCGCTGGGTCACGACTGCTCCAAATGATTCCATCGCAACCTGAGCACGGGCCAACCTAAACCGACTTTCGAAGTTACGCTTGTTCCAGATTTGGCATTATGGTGAGAAATTGATGTGAAATGCTGGTCTATTATAGAGTTCCCCACTCGCGACTTTGTCCTGGCGGGTTGAATATGATCGTCAGGGATGTCAGGAGGCCATAAGAGAAATCTGTCAATTTATGTGTGACAGATTCGGAACGAACCGAATAGACTCACCATTGATCATCTTTCTGAACGGTTGATGCGCACTGCTAACTGATGCAAACACGGACCAACACACTTATGCGGCCTAGTACGGTTGCTTTGATGAAACCAGAGCTCAAAGAAGCCGCAGCTGACCAAGTGGTCGTCCTCTTGCGCTCAGCTACCCAAAGATGTCCGCGATGTCGAGTGGCACCCAGCCATCGTGCATACCTAGATCGTCCAGTGGTTCAAGCCCTCGACTACTGACTCAGGCACCCCCATCACGGTTCTCCCACCCACATCTTGAAGGATCATTGTCCGGCCATCAAGCTAAGCTGTCCATTGATGCTGCTGTATCCAAACTTAGCCGTGCTGTTGGTCGGCCTCAAACGAGCAATTCTGGTGCCATCAATTTCCGTCTCAATGGGAGAGGTTTAGCGTCTCTTGTTATCATTGACTCAACGAACACCCTCATTGAAGGCGAGGGGTTTCAAGCGACGTTCGCAACTGCAGTGGATCGAAATCCCACAGCAGTTAACTGGCTAGATATTGAACAAACATCCGTTGGTGACGGAATATTTCAACCTATTGCAGTCCCTACCCCGTCCGCCATCCTCCTGCGTCGACCTACTCCGTCCTTGATCGAGTTCCATACTCCGTCTGGTTCTGTGTCGAGCAATATGCACCTGTTTACACACCATTCCAAACTTTCCGTAGGTTCGATGTTACCCACTTTGTGTGATTTTGTGACCGTTTTCCAACCCAGATGAATTCCGCCAGGCAGTATCTTAGCCGTCGAGGTCCGCCGGCCCCGATTACGATCCCTTCAACTGAAGCCTTGTGTAGTGTTGAGCCACAATTGCCCACCTTTTCAACTACCGCCCAAAGTGCGCATGCGCAGCTCCAAACCCGACCACCTGATGTTCTCAAGGACAACCCATCGGCAGAGGGCTCTGGCCTTCACTCACAAGAGACTCAGCGACATCTCAACTTGCTCACGGGCGATGACGATCTACAATCCTCGGATGAATTAACTGTCCTTGAGAAAGCTCTCGCACCGCAAACTCGACTAAGGGAACTGGCTGGAGCAGGTGATGTGCGATCAGGTCCAATTCGGAAGAATCGCAGTTTTCGGGCCGATAGTTCGAAGGATTGTGGTGCTGGTCAAAATCAACTTTGTCCACAGCAGGATAAGTTTGAGCCCTCTCAGGGTCGGGGACAGGTAGGTGTGGTGCCTGCACCGTTGTCCGACCCTTCAGCGATCGCCCCCCGTGAGACACTGGGAGATTCAGCATCCACTTCACAGGTGAGCTGAAAGGTTTCCTTGTAGTCGCGTATCCTGTATCGTCTGGCTGAAACAAACGTCACGGCAAGGACATGGCACTGCGGTCCTCATCTCCACATACATTCCATAGCACTGAGTCCACTCGGCGAAATGTTATTCCTGCTCCACGCCGTTTATCTCCAAGTTCCGAGTCCTCCACCGGACATCCGCTTGACCATCAGCCTGCGCCATTAGGTGGCGCTGCCCGCACCCTTGTCACAAGCGTTTCGTGGTCTCCAACGGTATCGCCTAAGTCCGTCATCCTACCTCTCCCTAAGAACGCTGGCTCTGCAGAAGCGATGAAGCACCTGGAAGTCCCCGGGTCCGCACTGTCGAATGCTATGTCTAGTGACAGTGTTCGCAGAGATACGTATATGCCCCAATCCAGCGACCTCTTGTTTTCTCCCGAATTCATTTTTTCTGCTTTGGGTGTTCCTGAACACGCTCAAACGACCAGCGCAATCCTTCCAGAGGACTACTCTGCTGTGGCCGGTGCGGAAAATGCTCAAACCATCCGAGGTCATGAGGATGCGATTGGCCTTGAACACGTCTCAGCGTATTGGATGACGAAAGAGGATTCAGCAACATTACCTTTATCACCACCGATACTAGCCGCCCCCAACTCTGGAGGGGGAACGAGACCTCGGTCCGCTTTTGACGGTGCTCAAATTATTACCTCCTTTGCTTCACCGACAAGTGGGAAGTACAGTCCATCCATGAATCCAAAGGGAAGCAACACTGAAAATTCATTGGGAACCAAAACTCCCGTTCTCCCCCAACGAGCTCTCACCGAGCGGTCTCTATCTTTGCCCATAGAAGACGCTAGTTTGACGCGTGTTCCCAAGAACAACACCGCTACTGTAGATGTTTCGGTCTCTATCTCCAACTCTGTCCAAGCCTCTCGCAGTGATGGTTCGAGTCGTTCAAGGGGTGCCGCGCAGGTTGCAGTGAATGCGTTGTCACGTAAGGGGTCCAAGGATAGGTTGGCGCTGATGGCGGATGCGAAGAGACTCTTTGGTGGGAACACCGAGTCCCTGAAGGTGGATACAATCAGGGATGGTGTCCCTGTCAGCGGGCGATCGAGCAGCACGTTTCCCTCAATGTTGAACATTGCGGAACGAGGGAACTTTTCTTTTCCAATTCCTCGATCCAAAGGACCCCCAAGCTGGAGTCCGAGCAGCTCTGCGATCCCCCCTCAATACTCCTCGGGATCGTCATCCTCGCAAGGTTCTTCCACCGCTTTCTCTCGACTCTCGCCAACCTCTCAAACTCCGCCTTCGTCGGAGAGCGGATTCCTCTCTTCTGCATTCCCTCGCCATAAACATACCGTATCTGAGCAAGCAGATCTGCCCCTCAAACCTATCTCCGTATCGTCTCGGGGTAGGAGTGCAAGTGATGCGGGACACTTGCCCTTGTCTCGGCACAAGACGTACACTGGTTCCTCGCTTCTGTCGATCGTCACTTCACCTCAGAAGCAGTCATTGAAAGATCTTGAAAAAGTGGTTGAGGATCCGGGTCAGGAAGGAAGCTTATCTCCCTCCTTTCGGGGGGATACAGAGAGGATGCGAAAGGGGCTCCAAACGTCAAGACAAGGGACTTCTGCTGAAAGTCAGCTCCGCGTGGCGCCACCCAAATCTTTCAGGATCGAGAGCACGCCGCTTCGCATCGACGTTTCCGCTCGCACGCTATCCAATCGTACACGAGAAGCTCAACCCAGCGCATTTCCCGTCACCCCCAGAGACTCCTTCCTCTTAATTTCATCTCGTGAGCAACCAGGCGATGACAACTTGCTGGGACACATTCCAACCCCCGTGATCACGATCCCCGCTCTGGACATTCCCGGTCCTAATGCTCGACCTCTAGCTCCACCCGTGGGTCCCCGAAGTCGACCAGCTAACCAGCCAACATTTCCAGACTCATCCATTCGTGCATTACGTTCCATGCAATCGGTGTCATCCGGCTCGCCTTCTGACGATGCAGGAGTACCTTTGTCAAGCCCCTCCCGGGAGGGATCTGACTCTTCTCCTTTGTTTGATGACATACCTATCAAATGGAAAGGTTTGACACTTGACCAGGCCAAATGGACATTCACCTCTAAGGAACTCCAGAGCCTGGTTGCCCAAGCGATTGTTCAGTCCACTGCTGTCACATCGATACGATTGCTGAGCGAGGAGGTATTGGAAAAAGAATTGCCTGTTGAACTGGAGCGCCTCGAGGACCTACGCGACAGCATCAAGAGTAGGTTGCAATATCAAATCCGCCGAAGAAATGTCATTCTCCGTTCTTTGCCCCTGCATGTTGACGGTCCTGATGTCAAAACGGCTCGACGTTTGATGTCAGACTTGACAAAGGTATCTCATTGGTTCGAAAAGTTGACATCGGAGCTATACACTGTCATGGACCAAATTGCGCAAATTCGGCAATTGCGTGATAATCATTTGGCTAGTGCCCTTATGATGGGTTTGCAGAAGATGAATGGGGCCTTTTTACGTGTATCCTCTGAGAATGAGCTGCTCTCTCAAACTTTGATTGACGTGGAGGCGGAGCGAGATGAAGGATGGGGGAAGGCGCTGGAGGTTGAACGGGAGTTGGACGAAATGCGAGGAAAGTTAGCTGTTCCACAGAGTGGCGATTCAGCCATTGACTGTGGTCCCAGTAGTGGTCATCGCAGCAGAGTGTCAGCTGCACGGAAGACTAGTTCCCGGGCCTCGAAAGCTAGTCTTCGCACCAATCACCCTCTTAGAAGTGCTCGTCCGTCCCACAGCGGCATGAAATTTGGTAGTCTCACATTCCCTTACCCACCTTCCTCTATGGCATTTGATTCAGTTGATACCAGCGCTCCCCCCGTACCTGACCTTCTCTCCCCGACTCGGCAAAGCATGGACCGGCATGATTCAATGACATCGCGACTAACTTCCACTCCCTCTGTTACTCGCGCTATGTTCCTCGCTCAACACGAAGTTCTAGAACTTCTAGGGCTTTCCACCGCAGATCTTGACGATCTTGGAAGACATGATAAAGGGAAGACTCGATCGTGGTCTGCTTCGCAGTTGACAGATCTCCCTCTAACAACCTCATCACGACGGTCTTCAGCCCACCTCCCTTACAGTCCTCGATATTTTTAAACTTCAACACTTCAAATCACCGCACACGTTAATTGTGCGCATGCCTTCGTCCTGTCTTTTGCATACTCTCATACACATTCTGTTTTAATTCACATTAGCAAGTAATCACTGAATATGATCATACATGAATATCCGGCGCGCTGCCGCATAAGTTAGCGATTAAATCATCAGATACAGTGGTACACATAAGATCGCCGAAACAATTGTTGCGGAATGAGTGCTGCACATATAAGAATGCCATATCAATTCTTGTCATGTCACCTCCGAGCCCTTTTCCTTGCGGACTTGAAATCTGCCACACTTGCTTGGCTTGCCTGTGACAACGGCTTTTGTGAGGAATTTTGTTGTCGCTCGATGAGTGCTGAGATCGCCTCAGCATCTCCACTGTCCGAGACATCATCTCGATCGTAATCAGGTGTTCGTTTTCGTTTCCTGGCTGGAGTTTCTGCTGAGGAGATCCGCACTGGCGATCGTGAGGGTGATGAAGAGGGTGGAGGCCTCATCCGCGGTCGTGGCCGAGCGCCTAGTTGATCAGTGCTCTTGGATGTTACTTCAGGATCAGTCTCGCCATCTCCGAGGATATCTCTGGATTGCGGATCTTTTTCCAGATTCATGGGTGGTCTGGGGGGCAATGAATCGCCATGGTTCCCCGTCAGTGATTCATCATCAGTGACGCCTTCGCCTGATCTCGCAGATGCCTTGGAAGCAGCTGCTCTGCCCTTTGCGACAATACCTGATATAGCAAAAGAGGTTCAGGGGTATTGCACCGCTGGAGCACAGCCACGCACTCTTGTCCTTGGACATTGCTGATATGAGGCGTTTCTCATATAGGCGAGCAGCGTCCCAACCCCTGGAAGTTGGAGGGATTTCCAGGCTAGAGGCTTCCAAAGTCTTATCCAGGTGGGATTTACTGTTTTGGGGGATAGTGGGAATCAGCAGCAAATTGTGGATTGGAATCGGAAGGCACACATTTTTGAAGCTTCTCGGCTCCCGACACTTGTTAGCAAAGCATGCAAGACTCGGAAGAATTCAATGCACTGCATTTTTTTTGTTCGGTTGCCGCTTGACTCATATGCTGCGATTCTTTTGATAATCCACGTTAAGCCAGCTGAATGTATTTCCACTACATGGGGAGCATCGAGTCGACGCGTGATGGACAAGTGAGCGCCTCGTACGACAAATACGGGTCCAAATGCTTTGGCAAGGCCAATGCATGCCTGAGAATCTGTTTGACCGTCCATAAACATTGTGAAAGACTGAAATAGACGTGAGTGGGACCGAGGGATGACATGTGATTATTGCCCACCTGACGCAGAGCCTCATTCACTATTGTGGCCACCAGTTCACCGTTATTTTTGAACATGCCCTCTTCCCTCAAAACCGAAACCAAAGTGGAGAGACAATGATCAAACTGGCTCCCGAGGAGACCGTGGTATGCGAGCAATGTCGATGAGTGGCGTGGGCTCATGACTCCAGCAGCGATGGCACGAAGGAAATAATTGGCAACCGAAATGAAGTCATGCTCACTCTCAAGTTTTAAGCGGCTGAGGGGTTGCTCGTGTTTGCTCGCTTTGGAGGCCTTCTCACCACGCTTTTGATTGCTCGACTGTCCGTTTTCGCTCTCGCTGCCTGATTCATCGCTGCCACCAACGCCGTTCTCATGAGTCACAGGGCCACGAGATTCAATAATATCTTCGTGGAATCGTTCTGCCTCTGCTTGCATAAAACCAGCGCACTGGTATTGCAACCTGTCATCCATCTTGATGGCCAGTGACGCATGGACTTGATCAGATGGGAAAAGAATATGGAGGACGACGAAGTTTTGAAATGCCTGACGTACAGTCAGCCAACCTGATGTCGCGTCCCCGTGTAGCAATCTTACCGTCCGCTTCACCGCTTCGCTCGCGTTTGAATTGTTACCACCGATATAATCTTGCAGGAGGCGCAGAAGGGCGTTCCTTCTTTCCAGGTCGGGTTCGCCGAAAGAGGAACCCTCTTGCGACGAAGATGACTCCGGACGCTGCTTATTCACTTTCCATGTGACATATTGTGTCAAAATATTAAAGCAATTTTGGACCAGCTGCAGGGAATTAATCAGTTGTCTCAGACACCTGGTGAAAAACAACCTACAGTATCCTCTTCCTTATGACCAAGACGTCCACGTTCCGCTAGGGCCAAGATGATATCCCAAGATGATGATTGTTTGCCATTGTCGTCATCTTCAACCCAAGAGGACATGTCTCGTCTGGCGGAAAGCAGCTGAATTCGCAGCGTAATCGCCGCAAGGGACACTACTTCGTCTTCGTGGAAACTGCTAGCCTCTATTTCTTCTCGACCCGAGACGACGGCCCTCAGTGATGATGAAAGTTCATCGTCGAGCTCAACGAGTTTTGTCGAGTTGGTAGCGGAGAGGGCAGTCGCTTGGAGAAGGTGCATCATTGTAAGAATTGCGCTGGACACAACTGCTGGCGATGATTGGGTCAAGATTTGCTTGGATATGTCATCCCACAGGCCCTCAAATGCCTGCTCGGTATGAGGTAAGAAATAGATACGATTGACCCACGTCACTCACCGTAAGCATTCTCATTTCCAAATACAAATTAGCGTTGAGTAGCCTGGGAATGGTAAGAATGTCAATCATCCGAAAATCGTCTGTCTGGTGTTTTGAGAATAGTTGCGGAAGTGCTTTCATCAAAACGCGAGTAAGGTCATTCCGGACAATGTCGGCATCCGACTACAGGGAGAGTGAGGGGATGTTCCAAGAGTAGTGGCAGAAAGCACTCACTGTCTTTTTGCTTACAGAGTCTGCAAGAGTTTTTTGCAACGACGCCAGTAGGACATTCAACAGAGCAGTCTCTTCGGTTTCTTCTAGCCTCCATGCTTCGTCGGCAATATCTTCATCGTCCTCACCTTTCCGTTTCTTACGAGGAGAGGCCTGTGACTTCTTTCGGAGTTTCGACGCTGATGCAACGACACTTTCGGCAGTAACATTGCCGGAATGGTCCAGTAACAAGAGCTGAAGAATAGCTTCCCAGTTTGGGATAACATCAATTTGGTCCCAGAGCGCTTCTATCGCAAGGGCGACACGACTTTTTTGCTCCGCAGCGAGAACCATGATATCAAACGAACTAGGCTCCTTGGAAGTGACTCTCGTCCCCGAACCATCCTCAGACTGAAGCGGCACCCCGGATTTCGCAAGAACGTTCTCCCAATTTACAAGTAACAAAGCGAGCGCTTTTGCTCCTGCAAAGCTGCGCTCGCGGTCATCATGCGCATTTCGCTTCACTAAACGTTGTGCAACGGTCTCATCCCATACTCTCCGGACGAACGCGCTGATCGCTTTACGGACGCGAGGTTCTTGGTCAAAAATAAGGAGACAAAGCAATGCGCGTTGGTCATCGTCCAGCAGGGCGTTCTTGTCAATGGCCTCCAATACTTGAATCACAGCGACACGAACGGAAAGTTCCGTATCATGTTTAGCCATTGCCACCAATCGGGATTTGAAGCGTTCAGTGAAATGCTGTAGAGTAATAAGGTAATCCTCCTTTTGGTACAAAGCAAGTAGCGATTTGACTGCTTCGAGGCGCACGTTGGTATTCTAGCGAGCTGTTACATAGAAGTGCAAGGCGAAGAAAAGTGATCGCACTTACGGCATCGGACAGGACCCATCCCACATATCGCAGATAGTTGCCTTCTAAGAAGTATCCAGGATGTCTTTTGAGCCAAACACCCATTTCTCTAACACAGTCCGCTCGGATGCCTGCGTCAGAATCGCGGTATCGATGAACAAAAACTCTTGAAAAGAGAATGAGAAGACAAACAATGGGTGATAGGTCAACTTTCGTACCCATCGAAGAACTCCTTGAGAAACTCGTTCATCTTCGTCCGCTTCTCTTTGATCCCTGCAGCCTTCGTCCGCAACGCATTCTCCCTTTCACTTGGCTTGCTGGAACCCTTGCGACGCTTCCGTTCGCCTTCTCGTTGCCTATTAATCATCTCTGCCTCTTTCTCGATCACTGCTGCCACCGATGAAAGTGCACTTTCCAATTCTAATGCTACCACTGTTGCGGTATGACGAAAACTCCTCAGCTGGGCAGATGACATCGCAATGACCCAAATCTGAAGAGTAGGGACCAATTCCGTCGAGAAGAGCATATCATTCTCAGATGATGAGGCTATTAGTCGATCCAAGAACTCGGAGATGGACTTCCTCAGCTTGCGAAAAACTGGGGCTTTAGATGATAAAGGGTATTGTTGTGATTCAGCCTGCTGGGCGCATGAGTGTTCGTTGTATCAGAAGCATGGTAACGGGAACCCTGATATCTTACCTCCTTGACTTCTTCGACAAGATCGCCCAGAAAATCCACTACACCATCACTGTCAACGACGACATGTGAGTCGACGGTAGAATTACAGCCACACAGTCGCAGGATGCAAGTTATCAACTCCGCTAATGCAGCGTCAGCATTGGCCTCTAGTGAATCGAGGAAGTCTTGGACGGTGGATTGGAGTGCGGCAGCTGGGTTCAGCAGCGAATCTAAGTTGACCCCGAATGAGTCATGAAAGTGACAAGAAAAATGATCGTGAAACGAACTAAAGAATGAGTTATCATCATTTATCGACGCGTCTTTCACGCTGTGGCTCTTTCCCGCAGCTTTGGTTCGCATAGTTTTGGGGATTGCAGGCGCAGAACGCGCCTTTCTGGGTGCCGACCGCGGTGCACGTTTCGGCTTCGTCATGGATCCCCGCAACTGCGTAGGACGAGGGTCAGCATACTCAGGCTCCTCATCATCCCCCTCCCCTTCCCCTTCGGTATCGAGATCATGCTCTAATCCATCGTCCTCAAAGTCATCTTCCTCGTCGGGATTAATCCCAGGTTTTGAAAGGGAGGGTGAGGCTGTGTGGAAAGTTAAGGTCATGGGCCTTGCCTAAATGCCTTCATACATACCTTTGACATATTCCTGCGTTTGTTTGCGTTCTCTGGTCGACCGCCGCAAGCTGTTCGTCGTTGACATCGTGGACGGCGGGATGAGCGGCATTCGCCGGCACAATATCTGCCACGGATGCAACAATATTGCGAGACACAGCCATTATTGCATTCGTGTCCTTTCATTGTCTTAGGTTCGGTTGTGCTGGCTCCAATCGAGGCCTTGGGGTCTTCATGTGCCCCTGATGCATCCCCATACCTACTTGCTTCTCGTATTTTCTCTTGTCTTCGCATGCAGTCTAGCTTCATTTCACGACTCTCAACTGATCAGGCGGGGCAGCTTGGTACCACCCCACACCGAAGCAGAAGAGCTTCAGTTGGGAGATGTTGTCCTGGCGGCATCCGTTGATGGAAATTTTCATGCCTTTGACCGGATAAATGGGCGGCTGAAATGGTCGATGCAGACCCTCCCTTCAGGTCCAGCAAATCAGTCGTTGCTCTATCCCCTCGTCCACTCTGAGCAGCCGTCTCTCCACGATATTCATGATGATGGTTTCCACCTTCACGAGACATTCGTTATTGAACCCCAGTCTGGAGAGATCTTCATCCTTCCTCCAGGAGGGTTGGCCCACACACCTCTGGAACGCCTCCCGTATACTATCATGCAACTTGTGGATCTTTCTCCTTTCCAATTTCCTGGGGACGACCAGAGAATGTTTCTTGGGAGAAAAGAGACCAGCATGATAACACTGGATTTGAACTCCGGGAAAGTTTTATCTGTATACAAAGACGATCAGTGCATTCGGGAGGAAGCAGGAGGAAGCGAACTCGGAGGACATGACGAAAACTCACTCCATAATTTTGAAGACGGTGGTTCAGAGCACAGTCGGACTAAGTCACCACCGCCAAAGCCAATCCGCATCGGGAGAACTGATTATCATGTGTCAATCCGCATCAAAGGTCAAGGCATTGTTCAGCGTTTGTCCTTTTCCGCGTATGGCCCTAACAATGTAGACAAAGAACTTCAAACACAGTGGGTTAAGACCCCGGATGATCGCTACGTCCAGTCTCTCCCTAGTGGCGATATAATATCGTTCAGCCTTTCAGACGCGGGATCTCTAAATCCTGGCACATCAGGGATGGGATCTAAAAGTGGCCTGGTAGCGTGGCATGGGGAGCTTCCCAAACCGGTGTATGTGATTTTTGGCTACCAAGACACTGCAGTCTGATTCGCCCTTTAGAGTTGCCGTTTTCGACGTGCTGACCAGCCCATCTCGCGACAACCCGTTTGTATTGATACAACCTCAACCAAAGCTTATAGACATATTCCAAGACCCCCGTCATCGTGCCCAGATTGCTGAACTCCCCGAAAGTACTTTCGTTGGACTTGTTGGTGATTCACTCTATGCGATGAGCCACTTGAAGTTTCCCATGGTTGTCTTTTCTGACGCCTTGCCTTATCATTTTGACCGCTCGAGCGACGGATCTACTGAACTTGTGGCGTCGTCGAGGCTGGATCATAATGGCCATTGCAGAAATGCTGAATGTTATCTTGGAACTCATCCATCCCGATTTGCTGCCTCTTCCCGCATATCTAGGCTGATTGAGGAAAGCGAGCAGCTGCAACAGATCGATGCCTCACCTCCCAACGCGACCGCGCCCACCCCTGCTAACTATGCGCCGTTACCTATCCCTTCCACCATCATAAGCATTCTAGCGCCTTTTAATATCATCTGGATTGGGACCTCGGTTTTCACCCTATGCTGCATCGTCGGGTACACCCTGTTGCTCCGTAAGTGGGGAATTGGGACAAACGAGAAGGTCATATCAACGGATTCCGTTGCCGCCCTTGACAGAGCCCCTTTGCCAGGCGGTGCGCATGATGGCACTGAACTGAAGGGCGAAATGGACTCTCCACCCAAAAATCCGACGTCTCCGGCGCCTCCTACGGCAGTGGGTCGCTCTGGGACGGGCGAAGATGCACAGGCTGAGTCAGGAGGCAATGTGGACAAGGAAGAACGACGGACGCGGCGCAGGCCGAGAGGAAAACATAAGGGAAAAGGGAAGAAAGGAGAAGAGGACGTTGGCAAGGAAGAGCTTGATGGTTCAGATACCCCCCTCCGGCCGAAAGAGGGTGTCCCGCAACGCCAGCAGCAACAGGACATTGAGAACACAGTTGATGACGCTTCAATTGACGGGAATCCAAACCTAGCATTAACTGTGTCAGATAACATTCTCGGTAGATCTTCCACCTCGTGCTCTTTGATTATTCATTTACTCACAGCTTGCCAGGCTATGGCTCTCACGGGACTGTTGTGTATCAAGGATCCTTCCAAGGCCGTGCAGTCGCTGTGAAGCGACTGCTGCAAGACTTCGTCAAAGTAGCGTCCCGAGAAGTCGCACTCTTACAGGAGTCCGATGACCATCCCAATGTCATCAGATACTATTATCAAGAGACCAGAGACAATTTTGTGTATATTGCTCTTGAACTGTGCCCCGCTTCGCTCGAGGATGTGATTCAACGTCCAGTCGCTTTTGGAGAGATCAATGCAACCTTTGTCCCTAAACGCACCATCTCACAAATCACGGCGGGATTGCAGCATCTTCATTCCCTCAAGATTGTTCACCGCGATATCAAGCCTCAAAATATCCTCTTCTCCCAAGCCAAAAATGGCCAACATCGTATGCTCATATCTGATTTTGGACTCTGCAAGAAGCTCGAGTTGGATGAGACCAGTTTTGTGCCGACTCGTCATGGGCATCTTGGTGCGGGTTCCATAGGATGGCGGGCGCCGGAGATCTTAAGGGGAGAAGTTAATCTCGACGTAACCATCGTTGATTCATTGGGCGGCCCAGATTGTGATTCCAATACTGGAAGTATGGGTAGTGTTGGTCCGAGCGGGGTACCTGGACATGGTAATGGCGCTCGCACACGTTTAACGAAATCAGTGGATCTCTTCGCACTTGGGTGTTTGTTTTATTACACATTGACAAACGGCGAACATCCCTTTGGAGGACCATTCGAGCGTGAGGCAAATATACTGAAAGATGCGATAGATCTTAGTTGGCTGGAACGCTTTGGCGAGGAGGGTATAGAGGCGAAGGACTTGATAAATAAGATGCTTGATGCACGGCCGCGTCGACGGTAAGAGGGTCAGCATGATACTGGCGTACTGATGCTAACCGCTCTAAAGGCCAGACACGGCTCAGTGTCTTGTCCACCCCTTCTTCTGGACGCCTGGACGACGGCTCACATTCTTGCAAGATGCCTCGGATAGGTTCGAGATCATGCAGCGCGATCCTCCCGAGCTCGGCCTCCAGCGGCTTGAGGCTGGTGCTCCGGACGTTGTGGGAAATGACTGGAGCAAGAAGTTTGACAAAGGCTTTATCGAAAACTTGGGGAAATTTCGTAAGTATAACGGACGGTCCATCCTAGATCTGTTACGTGCACTCCGCAACAAAGTATGTTCTTTCTGCCTTCCTTTCTGTGCGTTGAATCTCATTTTACTACACAGAAACATCATTATCAGGACCTTCCAGAAAACTTGAAGCGTCACCTTGGTTCACTCCCTGATGGCTTCTTGGCATACTTCACACGCCGATTCCCTGCGCTCTTTCTCCACGTTTATTATGTCATAGCTGATGGTCCATGGCAGGAAGAGTCCATATTTCGACCGTACTTCCAAGAGCCTTAACCTGCGAGATCTTCCATTCATCTTCAAATCGTACCTTACATGTATTAATTAGTGTAGATTTATTTTGTATTTTACTTGTTCGTTCGCCCTTTGGAAGATTCGTGATGGATGGAATGCACACGGCACCAGAGTGGTTGCGTAGTGTAAAACGGGGACAATTATCTGCATTGAATTGTGAGCGACACTTAGATTGACACGCGCTGTCGATCATGCGAGATGTGACAATCGATTGCGCAATTGGGATCCAACGGGATCAAATGAGACTTAGGTTCGTAGCCTTTAATGAACACTAGTAAGTACGCAGAGCAGTCAGCCTCTGCATCCATTCGCTGCGTCACACGATACTCGGCGCGACTGCACACTTTTCCGGACATTAATTGGTCCTAGTGCAATCCTAATGATCGATCATCATTACAGTATTCCGGCGTTGCTGCACCCTGAGGCATGGTAACATACATGTCTCTCTTCCGGATATCAGGTGGTAGGCTGCGGTGGCTTTTCCCTTTAGCTTCGTCGGGGTCAGGAGAAGATGGGTACCCTTAACGTATTGTTATTTGTCCGGGCAGTTTGAATTCTGGGCGGGTCAGATTTTTTAGATAGACTCCGTCCAGGGCTATATAGTTTCTAAAGTATCTATCTCCACATACCCGAACTGCCAAACTGATGTTTGGATCATCAGTAGCAGAAGTTGATGCTCGGCAACTCTATATGGTTACATCACCTTTGTGGTTGGAAGTTATTCTATCTCCGTAATGCATTCTAACGCTCCATCTTCGACGTGCGTGACGTTCTCATCTGCCCACTTCCATCTCTCCTTCATAGCGTCCTCCACCCCCAAAAATGACGAAACTAGTCACAATGATCAATGAGCCAAATATGACCTGCCCTCCTGCATTGACCCCAGTGAAAGTAAAATCCCCGAGCAAGGCAAACGGCCCCGTAAGACTTGATCCGATAGTAACAATTAGCGGAGTCGTCTTCAGCAAGGCTATCACGTAGAGAAAGCTGGCTAATACGCTAAGGATGGTCTAAGAATGGAACGGATGGGCATAAGCATCGCGTCGTACGCGCCATTGAAACGTGAAACTCTTATCACATTTGTAAGAATGGCACACCATTGTCGCCCCGTCTCTGGAAGTGCGAAAGCCTCCAAACCCGTCAAATGAAGCATGATGCCCAAAATCCACAGGGTCGCGAGATTGTAGATACCGACGTATCCGAAGAACAATCTTGTGTTGATGCGAGACTCGTCACCAACCCGGGCCTTGAGCAGAGTCACGCAGAGTGCAGAAAAGACTGCCGACCAGAATGCTAGGAAATCCCCCAAGATGGGGTTGCGCCGCTAGGGACTGTGGGCGAGGATAAGATAGTGATTGCAGTTGGTGAAGGCGAGGTCTCAGAGTCGGATAGGGAGACCAGCGTAACTCCTACAAAGCTTCGGAGATGTCAGCGAGATGGGACACAAAAAAATCCGCGGTTATTATGGACTCACCAGGCAATTACT
Organism: Cantharellus anzutake; assembly: GCF_015039405.1. NCBI lineage: Eukaryota > Fungi > Basidiomycota > Agaricomycetes > Cantharellales > Hydnaceae > Cantharellus > Cantharellus anzutake. Next base: position 119,234 of record NW_024067151.1, read on the forward strand.
GCACCGAGTCGAGTGAAGGAAAAAGTCTCCACATTGAAGATCCGTCCAACGATTAAGGTAACGAGTCCTGTCGGTGGGGAAATCGGATTGCGAATCCCTTCAATCAATTGCTTTCCGAGAGACGGGTAAAGAACCAACCGCTTGTTGAAGTAAGGATAGAGCAACTGGCGACTGAAGTGAATTGCAACGAGGAATTGAAGGTCCAGCATGCTAGGAACCATATAATACAGTAAACCTTTGCGAGATCAGCCGTCTCCTGACGAGAAAGCTGAGGTGGTGATTTTGGACTGGGAAGGAGCTGTTCGTCTGTCGGAAGAGGCTGGTACTCATTTGGCGCCGAGGTCCTGGCAGTTGGGATTAGTTCATCAAGATGGCTTACGTAATATATTGTGGAGTCCCACTCACGACCCCTCTCAAAGAGCAGGGGAATCAGATAGACCGAGAATCCCGAGATACTTAAGTACGTTAAACTGCGCAAACATTGAATTCAGTCACGCAGTCAAAATATAAAATGTTGGAGAAACACCAACAAGAAAGGTTTCTGGAAGCCATCATCGAGTACATCCTGTGGTTACAAAGGGGGCACAATGAGTTCACTCAGAAGCGGAAGGCGCAAGGCGCAGATTTGTGTACCACCTGCGTGATAAAATATGAAGCTACCCATAGGAGTACGACCGCTAGCAAGATAAGGATACCTTGAAGGTATCTAGAGGACTAGTCCGCTGGGATTATAGGAATGGCTTCGTTGTGTGCATCCAGGTAGGGATCGACCTGTGCTAGTAGATGGCAGCTGGGATGGATGACATCCATAGCAACCGATGGCTGAAGAACCCCGGCATACTCCGACAGGGGTTCATTCGGAAGCCTTCCACTTTGGCCCTCAAATTTTGGGTTTCCTAGACCCATTTAGCCTCCTGAAAGGTTGAGCCTTGCGAGCGTCGTAAGATTGACCGGGCATACATATTCTTTTTCGGCCCCAGCGGCGTGAAGCGCCGCCACAATGGTATCTGCTTTAGTAGAGGCTGGGATCCTGCTCTAACAAGGATACTCAGACCCAAAAGACATGTTGATTTACCTTGGTCCGCGTACCCCCCCCAAGCCCACCTGAAACTTCTAATTGCATCCATTCGTGACATGGCACGTCGGGCCTAGTTTCGACTTCTAGGCCTACCAGTTGCTGCCGGTGACTGGTCTTCTGCCACAGTGGTACTTCGGGTGGACATCCTCTTCGCAGCGGCGCGGGTCCGCTCTGCTTTGGAGGCGCCGACCTATCCTCATGCCATGACACCGCGCCTTGATCGCATAGGCAAGATATAACAATGGGTTTATGGAACGAGCTGGTAGATGTTCCGAAGCGTGTAGCAAACGCCGGGGAAAAGATGTGAGTACTAGGACCGGGGGCACTGTGTAGACCAAATGCCCCCCGGAGCTCCCCCAAACAGCTATGAGGTCAAAGTAAACGCACAGAACATTTCCTTGCGATTTCTCCTTTGAAATAGCTTCTTAAATAGAAGATCCTCTGTGAATACGCAAAACTGCGTCCGCCCTGTTTGACAATCAGTACGCAAGACGCATTGTCCCGATGGGTAGCACAGAATTCTCATTTTCAGTCTAAATTGGTAAAAATCCATCCACACTCCTTAAAAATCACCATCGACATGGAGTTCGTTAAAGCAAGAGAGTTTCGCATGCGAGAGAAAACAAGAAAGAGCAGAAATATGAGACTCCAGAGACAGCAAGCTACCGCCCTCATGCGCCGTACTACAAGTACATCAAAAATTACGTCAGACACGACTGAAAAGCCCTTCGACAAGTTGCAGCTTACAGTAAGGGTGAGCCCCGTAGCCCAAGGACTGGGCTGATGACCGATTTCGGGATCAAGGTAGGACCATCGATCAGCCGCCTCCGTCGGATCGCCGGGAGTAAGCTTGTACTCGTTCACAGTCTCATACCAATCAGTATCGACGAGCTCGCCGTCCTCATCGACTTTCTGGTAACGAACAAGTTTTTGATTTTTGATCGAAACCTTGTCGTCGACAGTGATAACAGGCTCACGGTATCTACAAAAATCGGGCAACCACTTAGCACCTCGTAGTACAAGTGCACAACAGGAGATCAACTCACCGTCGAAGAGTACCGGCCACGCCCTTCGTACGTGAAAATGGGTTTAGAGAACACAGCGCGAAGAACCTCCGCAGCCACGCGGGTGACAAACGCTGGACCCAAGCTCTTGAAAACGTATCACCATGATATGAGCATAATCCGAAAGAGGACGTTGAGGCTCGACGTCCTCAGGGCTGATGTTCTCAGGGTTGCTAAACGCCGATTCGTCTTTTCCGACCTTGCCGAAGTCGAAGTACAGCCTATCCCCCGCCTTGCTGGCGAGAGGGCCAACAGGAATGTCCTTTGTAACGACGCGAGACACCTTCGATGACGGGATCCAAACCTTTCAGCGGAAAGCGATAATCAGTGAGTTCTCCATATTCTGCGGTTTCAACACGGAGTCAACCTACGGAGAGCTTCACGAACGTAACCCTCAAGAGTAGCGAGTACCAAAGGATCAGATCCCTTGCTAGCAAGGAGGACAATCTTTTCATAAAGATCTTGCTTCGAAGCATAATCGGCGGCATTCTTGTCCACAGGAGGGAGGTAGAAGTTAATGACATGCGTGAAGACTAAGCACCACAAACAAGAGTAAATTGAGGGACCAATGCCAATAGAAGACAATGACAACACTCACTCTGCGAGAGTTCGATAGATGCGGAGGAGATGACGCCAATGATATCGTTGGCAACCTCATCAAGAGGAGCACCCAAACCAAGAAGACGTTTGAGAACACGATTAGTAAATTGAGGTACATCGCCAAGGAACCACCCGGCAAGACCGTTGATAAGAGAGACAGGAAGCTGTTGATCCCAGAATCAGTGGACCTCGCTTCGTTTCCGTTCCATGAATCATGAAGGAAAAACACTCACACTGCCCTTGGCCTCCACCAAGCTAAGCTTAACGAATCGGCGGAGACGAACTACATTGGCCCTCGCCTCCCTCTGAGCCGGAATCTCCAAAGTGGCATCACCCTCGATGAAA